>NC_036656.1:1714528-1876555 GCF_002806865.2 Cucurbita pepo subsp. pepo | reverse complement strand
TCTCGACTCACAATTTTAAGTATGTGGCTTCAGTTGAGTGCTCAGGTATGCTATTAGTTCTTTGAATTGGTGCTTGTCGTGCATTCGAGAGATTGAGGCGTCAGGTAGAGGAAGCCTTATTAAAGCATAAGCTCTTATGATTTTGCTTTTAATTATTTTCCAAAACGTCTTGTATCAACGGAGATAGTATTCCTTTATAAACCTATGATCTTCTCCTCAATTAGCCAATGTAGGACTCTTCCGAACAATCCTCAACAATCCACACCTTGAACAAAGTACATCATAGAGCCTCCTCTAAGGCCTATGGAGCCCTCGAACAATCTCTCTTTAATCGAGGCTCGACTCCTTCTCTAGAGCTCTCGAACAAGGGGAACAAACTACACCATTTGTTTGACACTTCACTCACTTTTGACTACATCTTAGAGGCTCACAACTTCTTTATTCGACACTTGAGGATTCTATTGACATGGTCAAGTACTTAAAGGCATGACTTTGATACCATGTTAGGAATCACAGACAACTCTCATGGCACGAAAGGTCTCATACGAATGAAGATAGTATTCCTTATAAACTTATGATCTTTTCGTTAATTAGCCGATGTCGGACTCTTCCCAATAGTCCTCAACACATATTCCTATCGTGCACCATCCAACCTTAGAGATCATAGTTTTGAGTTTAAATACATAAGGGAACAGAATACGAAACAACTAGACAAAACTAACACAAAACTAGTAGAGGCTCTCAACCCTAGGTTTGGTTCTCTATGGCATCTACTTCAGATTTATTCCCGTCCTCGACTAGCTTCTAGTCATTACCTGAAAAAAAAATATGTAAAAGGTAGAGCGAGTATAAAAACGGATAAATAAGTAGTTATTTATAGGCTCGTAATCGTCCATGATGGATGCTAGTGTACTACACTCTATAACCTAACTAAAGGCATATCATGATTTCACTTCTAAGGCAACACTGGTGCACCATGTCTAGGATTCAGATCATGATTCAAATTCTATATTTGGCATATGTTGGCCCCAACAACCTCTTCGTCCCGGCGACATAGTATGGGTCATGACTCTTGTTAAGCAAAACATCCCACTGAAGAAGAGAAAAATATATGATCATGATTTACCCATGCATCTTGAGGTTTGAGGTGACTTACGATGTAAAGTGGGTATGAGTTGAGTGGCATGATAGGCTTGGGGTTTGGGTTATGCAAATTCTCGGGGTGGCCTACTCGGCTTTGCTCATGACTCCAAAACAATATCGTATGTTCATAAGTTCATGGTTCTAGCACTAAGGGTCCATCATAAATACTCAAGACATAACCTAGGCATGTGTCATATCACGAGGTTCATAAGCCATACTTCTAGCATACAGGTCACAAACATGGGTCGGGTTGGGTCAGGTATACTTCACCAAATAGGACGTTGGAAACATAATTTTACAATATAAAATTCACTCATTCCCATATATGGTAAGTAGATGATTAATTCTCTCGAAGGCTTGCTTCGAGACTTGAACAATGAGATTTCACGCTTTCAGTAGCTCGAGAGAGATTTAGTTAAATATAATTACGAACAATTCAGGATCAACCGACCAACCAACAACGAAGGCAACCAAACACAAGACACCAATACACTTTAACCGACCAACCAACAACAAAGGCAACCAAGAAAAGGTTTAAACGACTTGTCGTAAAGCTTTGTAAGCCCCCCAACAACCATGGGTCGGGTCGGGGTAGAGTCGGGTCGGATCCTCTGGTTGACACCGGACGCCGGAAGCAAAGAGAATTTGGAAGTGGAAATTCGTGTTCGTTGTTCAATGAAGGCCAACAACTGAGGGACCCCCCAAAAAAAGCAGAGAGAATTTCGCCGGGATCGTAATCGAAGACCAGGGTGAAATCAATCAGCGTGTGGATTTTGAATTTCATTTTGGAATTAAGGGGGTTCGTGGTCAATGGTCCTCGACTCCCAACTTCATATTTCGTCAATGGAAGGTCAGAATTCTCTCTCTAACTCCGAATTTCTCTATCAAGTTCATCGGATTTCTATTCCGGTGCTCATGCTGGTGAGTGAGGAGTTTTTGTGGTTCTTTCTGTATTTCATTTCTCTTGTTGTTTACTTTTTTAGGAAGTTTTTATATGGAGTTGACGAACTGAGTTTAGAATTGAGATGAAAATTCGGGGGTTTCTTTGTGGTAGATGATTTAGGGTTTCTGAGTTTAGGTTATTTTGGTTCGTTCTTTCATTTTGGAAGTCTTGTTGAATTGTTGATTCATAATCGTGGTGATTGGTGTGGTGTTTCTGATTGTGGTTTGATTAATCGGTAGTGAAATTAACTGCTGCGAATTGTAAAAAAATTTCTTCCCAATAGGAAACAAACTCTTGAAACTGAAGCAGGTTGCGTTTTATAGCATTGAGAACTGCCATTCGCGCTCTGATTACAATGGTAAGGAGTGAAGGCAGTGTGTCAAGGGGGAATTTTGCGTGATTGTTGGTGTCTGGGTAACCATTTTGATATCTTGTCAATTCTCTGGGATGTATGCTCTTACGTGCATTCATCTCTGTTGCTGAGGTGCTCCTTCGTGCATATTATGCTTGGTGTCACAGTCGCCTTTTTCTTGGCAGCAGATTTGGCGATTGTGCGACACTCACTTTTAGCACTGAGTGAGTCAAGCCAACTTCAGATCGCGTCGCCTACGGCCGGGCAACGTATGCTCAAGCCTTTGGCCTCGATTTGAGAAGAAGGTTTTATAAAACGGGGTAGAGAGATTTCGAAAGAGAGTTTGAAAGCAAGGTTAAGAGAGAGATTGAAAGCGGTGTTATATAGCATGCAAGAAAAAGGCAACAACAACGGCTTAAATAGTATATAACTTTTCGGGAGGGAGAATTTGACAACTAATCTCATCCCCCTATAGTACATTTTGGGGCATTTCATGTCTACTAGGCGTAGACATGATTTTGCCGAAACGTCATACTCTTAGGAAAAGCAAGAAGGAAATTATACAACCTTAAAGCAGTAAAGGGAGGCGATAAAGTAGTACAAGGCAAGGGTTTCGGCATGCAGTCGTGGGCAACATGCCTTGGACAAGCATGACCATGACACTTGGCTTGACAATGCAAGCTATGACTTGATATGGAGTGTCGTTTGATAACTATTTTGTTTTGAAAATCGTGCTTATTTTCTTCTCGTTTATTTTCTGTGATTTTCACTTTTAAAGAACTATTTGAATTCTTTCCGTAACAAAATCAAGTTTTTTGTATGCCTTTGTATTCTTTAATTTATTCAATGAAGATTCGGTTTCGTATAAAAAAAAAATCATAAACCAAATCAGTATCTAACAGGGCGTTTGAAACACAGTTTTGGATTACTTTACAAGTGATCATTTGGAATCTCCTTCTGGACTTTTATTTGGAGAAGTATACATATAAGTAGGTTTATAGTGTGATTGTTCTTTTATGAAATTTAAGCCTATTAGTTTGAATCAACTTTCTTGTTCATGCTGATATTGAAATTGATTTTAAATTTTTTTATTAAATAAAAAGGCATTAATATTTTTTGGGTAAGTCACCAAAAACGTGGTTTCATTAAGCTAAATAAAAGATTGTACAAGGGCGTAAAATGACTAGCTTGGAAAAGGAGTACAAACACCAGCTGGTCATGTATGAACTTCAATCCAAGAACCTGTTCTTTTGTATCTGTATGAACCGATATTATTACATTACAATTCCTTCCCATTACCTCTCAAGGAAAATTTCGAATTGGATCCAAAATTGACGGGTTAGTGTGAGCTTATCCATGCGGTTATGCACTCTTCGAATAGGAATCCATTTTCTGAAAGATTCTGGCTTTCGTGCTTTGGTGGGTCTCCGAGATCCTTTCGATGACTTATGTTATGTTGAAGGGATATCGATATGATCCGATTGATTGCGTAAAATCAGCGGTAGCAATGGAACTAGAAAAAGTATACAGAAAAGACAGTTCTTTTCTATTTATTAGTATGAGTTAGTGATCTTGGCTCAGTGAGCCCTTTCTTCCCTTTGATGAATAAAACCTAGCTGATAATTACAGAAACTTTGAGTGATAAAAAGGTGTTAGTCTAAATCTCCTAAACCTCTTTCCAAGACCTCTCCACCACTATGATAATTTCACTATTCCTATCTAGCCAAATACTTCACATGGGAGAAGAACAAAGATCAAAATTTCTATAAGCTAGTTATCTTTTGAGAGAGAAAGAAACTGGCCAACTTTGAGAATTCTGAATCACATTTTTAGGCAGTGAGTGAGCTTTAGTTGCAATCAAAGCTTAGTGATCACATTGGCTTTGTTGAAATTTATACAATGTTTTGCTAACCAGCTTGAGGCTAATTGATCGCCATCTTCCGACAGGTGTATCACCAGACCAGGAATCCGTGGGTTCTGGAACGAAAAGGTCCAGTGTATCATCTGGAAGTAAGTCTAGAAACCAGAACGAGTTTCTTTACAAATTCTTGGACAGTGAAATCTTTACGGCCAAACTTGAGGATTGGTTTGAAGAAGTGTTAGAGAATTCTAAAACCAAAAAGTCTGTTTTCGATGTTCCGTTTGAGTTGATAGATTTACAGAAGTTTGACTATGCACTAGAAGGTATTTCCTTTCAGCAGCTGGTTCGAATGCCGAGTGCTATTTGTGCTTCGGCCTCTGATGGCGTGGAAGCAACTGCTTATCTTGCTGTTGAGGATTTTCTTCATGCATGTGTGAAAGGTTTGTGGGAGGCATTTTGGGGGAGTCAAGATCAATCCCTGCCTTTCAGTGTTGCTTGTTTGTACAGGGATAATTTAAAATTTTACCATGCTGAGAAGGCCATTGCTACAGGGAAGCTGGAAGGTCTTTCGGCCACTGGCATACTGTTGAAGAACCCTCGACATCCCCATGGGAAGTGGGGCCAAATTCTTACGCTTGCTGTACTGAGTCCTGATATCGGAAACCTCGCTGTGGACCATGAGAGTTATCCTTCTTCATCTGTCTTAGGCAAGGCCCTTTTTTATGCTATCCGCATGCTGTTGTCAAGAAGCTTGAACAAATCGAACTATTCACCGAGTTTAAACTCTGTTTTTGTTCTTCTTGTCGATTCACAGTATGGAGGAGTAATAAAAGTTGAAGGAGATTTAAGTAGATTGGAGTGCGATCCGAATAATGCGTATGAATGTGCTGCTGAATGGATAAAACGATATGCTACAATATCAGTTTCTCAAATTGATAGGATCTGGAATGAGCTTGGAAATGCAAACTGGGGAAATATTGGGGCCTTACAAATACTTTTTGCAACCTTCCATTGTATAATGCAATTTGCTGGAGTTCCGACGCACTCAATTGAGGATCTAGCTGCCGAGCATAGTTCTCGTTTGCAAACGAGAAGAGAAGAGAGGCAGTTGGGCGACGTGAGATCGAATGGGAATGGTATGTTTAGGTTCCAACGGCGAAGTGTTTCCCCTGAAATTGTTGAAGTTCAGGAAGATTCGATCAACGTTGAGTCGGAAGAGATAGTAAAGTTGGAAGTAGGATCCGTGTTGTGGTTGGAGGATTCGAACTGGCAAAAGGGTTATCAGATTAATGAACTCCCGACTTCTGGTGAGCTTCAATTTTATATTGCTTCTCCTGTTGAAGAACCCGGAAAGAGTCTGTTTCTTTACGTCGGATCTCGAATTTCCCAGCTCGAAGCATGGGAAGATATGAACTGGTGGTATCAAGTACAGAGGCAGACCAGGGTGTTGACTGTAATGAAACAGAAAGGTCTATCTAGCAAGTATCTACCACAATTGAGTGCATCTGGGAGGATCATTCATCCCGGTCGGTGTCATAGACCCAGCTCGGGTCAGAACTGCGACCACCCATGGTGTGGCACGCCTATTCTTGTGACCAGCCCAGTTGGTGAAACTGTAGCAGACATGGTAAATGGTGGCAGATTTAGTCCTGAAGAAACATTAAGGTGTTGCCATGACTGCTTGTCTGCACTCTCAACTGCTGCTTCAGCTGGAATCCGACATGGAGACATCCGACCAGAGAATGTAATTTGTGTGAGATCGGGTGTGAGACGACCTTATTTTGTTCTTATCGGCTGGGGACATGCGATTCTTGAAGACAGGGACCGCCCTGCTTTGAATCTTCACTTCTCATCCACTCTTGCTCTACAGGAGGGGAAGCTCTGCTCGGCATCAGATGCTGAGAGCCTAGTTTATATGCTTTATTATGCCACTGGTGGTGCTTTTCCCGACCTGGATTCCGTTGAGGGGGCGCTATTGTGGCGAGAGACCTCTTGGTCAAGGAGGTCAATTCAGCATAAGCTTGGTGACATGTCGACAGTACTGAAAGCATTCGCTGACTATGTCGATAGTCTTTGTGGAACTCCATATCCAATGGACTATGACATCTGGTTAAGAAGGTTGCGGAGAAATATCCACGATGATGATCCGGGAAAGGAAATCGATACGTCAGGCTAGGTCGCTTTTATTAGCTATGGTGTAAATTTCTACTCTATTGCTGACATCCATCTCTTCCAACTGTGATTATGCATTTTTGGTTGGAAGAAGACCAGATGGTTCAGGTAAGTTAATGGCTCGATTACATTCCTGAAGTTCGAACTTTCGACTGGCTACTAGGAAGGAATGTTTCAGTCAGCTTGTTATCTTTGTTTGTTTTCGAGCGGGAGTTAATCGACCCTGTAAAAGACATTGATCTAGATGCACCTAACAAGATTGCACTGCTCGTAACCGCTGTTACCGTTGGTCGATGTGGACAAGTGCAGCTACGATCGTCGTGGACACTGATTTATAACGGGTGTGACCAAGCTAAACACCATGATGTTTCCATGTAAGTGCATATGTAAAGTAGATTTTAGTATTGCGTTTGGTGTGAAGGGTAGATTTGTATATGTGTTTTTGGTTGCCACTAGGAAGAAGAGTTTGGATGTTTATGATGTTGAAGAGTATTAACATTCTGAAGGACTTTGTAATTTCTGATAATGGATAGCCTTCTTTCTTAAGAAGAGTTGGATTTTTCCTTGGTTTGTTGTATACTTTTTGGTGTAATTAATAAAGTTTACCAAAGATTTGCAACCTGTGGTGAAATTTATCATCACAGAAATTTGGAGCATGTTATTCGTATAACTTTTCATGAGTTTATGATTTTCCTATGTCTAATAAATTATATGTTATTTATGTCGTTACATTGCCTTTTGCTGATAGTTATATAACGTTGCTTTAAATCTTTTCTTATTTTTACTTTCAAGCTCACTTTCAAAATCTCTCCTCCATTTTCTAAAACTTTCTTCTCAAACGGGGTTAGAGGCTTAAGCATACGTTATTCAGCTGTAGGCAATACGAATACAGATTGGTTTGACTTTCCCTGGTGTTAGGAGTGAGTGTCGCTTTTCAAACGGGGTTAGAGGCTTGAGCATACGATATGCAGCTGTAGGCAACACGAATACAAATTGGTTTAACTTTCCTTAGTGTTAGGAGTGAGTGCCGCACAATCACAAAGTCCAATGCTAAGTGTGACAACAAAGTCCAAGGTTAAGTGTGACAACAAAATCCAATGCTAAGAAAAGTGCGACAGTGGAAGATATTTTCTTTTACACAATTAGTTAAAAAAAAATAGACAATCTTATGAATGATGAACATGCTGTGTTCTTAAGAGCAAGATCTTCTACTGGCTTACAGGAGAAAATTCCCAATTTGATTAAGAACAGTACAATAAAGCAGTATGGAAATCACAATAAGTTTATCTGTTCCTGAATCCTTGGAAAATTCTTACAGGGTGCTCTAACCAGACGCTTGAAACTAAATAAAGCAATTGCAGTACAGTAAGAACACCTAAAAATATCTAACTTAATCAGCATCCATCTCTTCCAGGGCAGCTTTAGCTGCTGCCTTTGCTTCCCCTAGAAGATCCTCCGGGACCTGAAAATGGAAGAAGCATGTGGTTGAACTATCTTTGCAGAGAGCCACTTCCCTAATACTAAAGTATTTCAGGGCAACGTGAATCGGATACTAGCTATAACTATAGTATGTTCATACTACACTAATACTACTTTCAACTACATTGTTCGCATTAAATCGTAACGTGATTTAATAGTAGTAGGCAGCTATAACATCCTATTTTTTCCACAGGAATTATGTACCACTGAAAAAGTTCATGAACCGTAGATTTCTGTCACAACTTCCAGAAGATCCGAAGGCAAACTAAGTTTAAGGTAATCGGTTCAGAATTTAGATGCAGCTTTCCACAATCAAATTTATGTACCGCTAATATTCAGCTACCCATAATCGATGTTGACATGAAGAACAGAATTAGTATACTAATAATATCATGTAACAAAATTTTGTAAAGAATAATTGCAATTTATTTTCTTCTATAACATTAATAGTACCTTCTGATGTTGGCGGTTGGATTCATCACAGATCCAACTCATTTCCAACTCGAAGTCCTTGTCCTTGGCCTCATCATGTACTCCATAAATACTGCTCGCCAAAAGAGCAACCAAGAGTTAGATTCTAATCAAGCATTTGCTCGGACAAACTACACGATCACTTGTTTTAGCAAAGCCCAACAACTTAGAAGTTACTCACATCTTGGCTACTTCAATGACCCCTTGCCGACATGTCATTTCAGAGAGCTTCAACTTTTCAATTTCCCTGTCATAGCATTCTTGTAGATCAGGAATATTACTTAAATTATCATGAATAAGGATAACAGACAATTTGTTAGTGAGATGTTAAATTGATGGATATATTCAAAGGTGGGTGAGCTATTATGAATAAGGGTGTATTAGAAAGTGCCCATTCTTGTAAACAAAAGTCCTTTTTAACTGTAAGCACTTCAGTAAAAAGTACTTCTTGGTTTTATATTAATCAAAGTTCTTTTTTAACCTTCCGGTTGAGCACTTAGGCTGAAAAATTACATAAGTACTCATTTTTTGAGTATTTCTAAATAACAGTTTTAATACGAACATGAGAATGTTCACTTTGAACATTTGTAAATTACTTCCAAACATGATTTTGAGTGGAGGGTGCTTTGGACTTGTATCAACTATTTTCCTCCATCAGTAAAGTCATGGTAAGAGATGATAACTCAATTTCTATAGTTTCTTGCACCACTGCGCACCACTGTGGACAGAAAGGTCATGTACAACAAAATCATTATTCTGGAAGTTCAGTATTGGTTACATTATCCACCATAAATTAGTCAATAAATTCGCAATGTAGCAAGAAGGTTCTACAACTAAAATCCCTGATACGAATATTATTTTCCAAGATTATGAGTAATGAGCATTCACATATCAATCATAGAAAGCTACACATGAATCTCCTACAGAAACATCTTTAGGTAGCCATCTGCCACTTATGCCATTTGTTTATATTACTGTGAAAACCGATTGTAGTAGTCATGCATCCATATTTTTGAAAACTCATTCTCATTAAATTCAATTAGATAGAAACAGAGGAGTGTCTAGTCAATCCCCCCAAAAGAAGAATCATGACAAGTAAATCTTTAATCTTACGTTTTTGCAGCCTGCCTGCCCTTTCCAATTGCAGCGCCATAGTATCTCTGCAAAAACCCACAAAAAAATGTAAGCTCATAGCAGTGATAGATGTGCATAAGTAGTTTGCAAGCGCTGTGAACAAAACAGCATTAAAGTTAAAACTGAATGTCACAAGTCTGCAACATGTCAATGCATAAACTCACATAAGAAACACCGGATGGTTCAACCATGTACAATTGTGGTCCATCTCTATCATAACCTCCAAGAATAACGCCACATCCAAAAGGTCTGCAACATTAACTTCAATTCTATTTAAGGAGAAAGAAGGAAGCAATTTCAAATTACTATAGGTCTTACTGAAATCGTGACAAACCTGAGCCACCAGTAGAGTGTACAGAGATGCACATAACTGGCAACACGATCAGCTAGTTCCTTTACAGGGATTGGTTCACCATAAACACTACATAAGGAGTCCATAACAAAACAAGATAAGCATTCAATAGGATAATGCAAAAACAACAATACATCTCAGATAACCTCAGATAAAGCATTAGATTAATTGATAACTTTTCTCATGACTATATGGCCTGTATGCCTTCACTTTTAAATTTAAAGTGCTCATTGTTTTCTCCCATCAGTAAAGTATCTCACTTTACCTATGTATGGTTAACGTGTATGCAGAGCTAGAAGTTCATGAAGGCATGTACTTTCTAGAGAAAAACAATTCATTTGCATGTGACAGTTCAATAATTCAATCATCGTCACTTTGTTTCCCAGGGAATGGTTTACTGGTACAATTATACTTGTGCCTAAAACATAATGAATACTAATACTGTTCGTCTATTATGTCGTATCTTAATCGTAGAAGACTTGTTAACTGTAAACCTCTATTTAAAATATATTTAATCAGGACTCAGGAATCATACTCAAACATAAGCAGAAAACTGAATTAACTCAAAGTATCGTCACCAAAAACATTCATATCCAATATGCATTTTTACAGAACAACAAATTTCATTATGTATAGAGTGGGAGGTGTGGGTTATTGGAGACTGTCTAAAATAGAGGAGTCCCAACCTTTCATAGTTGGTTGCTTCAGACTTCGCTCGAGCAACTATTTGCCTTCCATCTGCTGCTAATCCTGCCACAGCCTGTTATTGAATGACGAAGTACATCAATAAGAAAAAGATTAGAATGCAAGCCCATGTAGCTTTACAGTTCACTTCTTGCTATATGTTAAACTTCAAACACTTGAACATGAGAAGATCCAAGAAAATGAACTTTTCTATTCCATTATTCATATGCAAGTCTCCACCCAGTCAAGGCACCCTCCTTAATCAGTAATCTACGACCATTATGTAATAAAAGCTTTAAAAAAAAAAAATCAAAACCCTCATACAAGACTACTTGAATTCAAAAGCAGTGATGGGGAAGCACAAGGGAAATACCATGCCAGAATGACGATGAACGGCGTGAATTCTTCTATTAGAACCAGGAAGCATCATCTTCGAGGTAATTAGCTTTTCCACGCCCTGAATCAATAATCCCCCCATCAGATTCGCACGTGAGAGACACTCCACCACAAACCACAAACAAGAGGAAACACACTCAAAAGCGTTCTAGAACTTACCATAACGACTCCATCTTTGCATTTGATTCCAATAACAGTCCTGCAAACGAATTCCAGACCCAGCTCACATAAAAAGGAAATCGCAAAATCCCTAACTACCTCAGGGAAAGTCCATGGAAGAAAGAAGGGGAAGAGAAAAAAAAAAAAAGAAAGACATACCCACTGTTGTCGACGGCCTTTGCGGCGTACTCGATCTGGAAAACACGGCCATCGGGGGAGAATGTGGTGACGGAAAGATCGTAACCAGTGCCTATGCTGCTCATTGTTTCTGGTTCTTTGCCCTAACCGAGAGCGAGTTTCGATTGGTGATCTGTGGAGCAGGAAATGAAAAAGTGGAGCTTATGAAGAAGACGACCGAGCTTTGTACTTCTCTCTACTCTTCAATTTCTTTCTTCACAAGAAAATCTTTTGCCTTCGCGTGGGTAATTTCAAGGTTTTGTTTAGGATAATAATACACCTAAAATAAACATTTGTTTTTGAAAGGATGATGGGCTATTGTGATCTATGCTCCCGGGGGGATCGATGGATCTTATCTCTCCGTTGAGCTTGTTTGCTTGTATGTGTGTTAGCTCCCAATGTTTGACTTTGTGTTATCCCTATAGAGCGTGTTTATCTACACATCTCCAATAGACTGATCTCCTTAGGAGCGTGAGCAACGGTAAGAGGGTCTAGACCCAAGTTCCCAGACTAAAAAACACTCGAGGAGTCAAAACAAAATAGTATGGAGTTAGAAGTCCACGTTAAGCCACATAATCACCCTAGTCGCCTTAGAAACCCAATAGATCTTCTCAAACCCCAGATATGACCGAGTTAAAGTTTAAATCATGGATTATGTGCTTAGGTGATCGATAAGAATAAGAATATCTCTCTACCAAAATATGCATGAGAGAACTTAATTGAGATTAGGTGCTATAGCTAGTACCGTTTACATGTTGACTCAGGTCAGTACATTTTGAGTAGACCTTGCACTCCTAGGATTGTGAGCGATAAGAGGTTTAGACTTATGTGCACCTAGAGATTGGTTTGACCCAAGGAGCTAACCTCGAGTTCTGGAAACAAGAGATGAGATTTAAACCGCCTAGAAGCCCTTAAGAATCTCGTAGGTCTCCACAAAAACCAAGGGCGACCAAGGTAGCTCATCAGACTATAACGGTGTGAATAGTGTCACCAGTTTGTCTACTACCCTTTCTACTCCGATATTGTACCGTCGAGACTCTACTCTAGTAGTAGTACCGTGGAGCAAGGCATCGCCAGTTAGGGTAGCGCGAAATGTGAAAATGGCCCGGGGTCTCATGAACAGGACTCTTGTGCTGTAAACCCATCCCTGACCGGGGGAGTGTGGGACCACGTAGGTTAACCTAGTAGCTAACCGGCACATGGGGGATCGCTTCCCCCAAACTTTGGCGACTTTATGGTCTCGTGGGAGGACTCGTCAGCTAACCCCATGGATGATGTTCAGATTCAGATCTAGCCATAATGACTCGCAGCTTATGAGGTCACGTCTCAATTTAGAACACTGGTCATTCATTGCATAAGCAAGACAAGCCACCACCTAAGTCATAGAAAAGAAAGATCGAAAAACTAGTACATACCGTAGGGGTACACTTCAATCCAAAGACTCGCTCAGAATGTTGGGGTACCCAGTTGCTTAGATAGCATTGAAACCTAGGTCCGAACTTCCTAGAGCCTAGAGTAAAGCTCGTGGATGCTTACTAGGTTAAAGATGCGATGAGAGCCTACAAATAGGTTGCTTAGTGAGTATTTTTATACTCACCCCTTTCCTCTTTCTTTTTTAGGTGTTCGTAGGCTGCCGGTCGAGGTGGAGAAGCGTTTGAAAGTTGTGCAGTCACTAAGGAGGTCGTTCCGAAAAAAAAAAAAAAAAAAGTCAATCAGCAAGCCGACTCAAATTTTTTGTTCCAACCTTTATGGTTTGTGGTTGGATAGTTGAGGTTGGTCGGGTTATATGAACACCTCTAGTAGACTTCGATCTTGGGTCCAAATCCCAACCATTGATTGAACTTTGTTTAAATCCTAACCGTGGATTGAACTTAAGAAGATTAATAAGGAATTTAGTACTGGAAAAGAATGCTTAGAAGTTAAGAAACGAAAATAAGGTGAAGCAGAACACAGAGGGTGATTAACATTATAAACTAAGACCACTTCGTTACTCAATGTTTGTGATGATATTTTTACAAACATTACATGACAACATATCACACTCATTCAAACTGAACCATACTAAAAAGATGAGTGGAGTATGAGCTAATTACAAAAATTTAGTACACAAGTTTAGGCTCAAACTCTGCAAAATCAACAGATCCAGACTCAATCGGAGGCATCAAATATGCAGCCAATATCTCAGACACCAATGCTGCAACAAGTGGGATCCTCTTCAAGTTCTTCACTACAGAACCCTCATTGGTTTCTCCAACAGCAAGCAGCTTCTCATTGATCTCAACCATCCTGTCCAGTTTCCTCTTGAACTCGGGATTCTCCACGTCCGGTACGGCTGGGAAAATTCTCGCCGTCGTGCGGTTGGTCTGTGTTTACAGAAGTAATATGAGTTTGGTTATCAAACAGTTCAGTCCTATATTGTTCATCTAACTAGGCAGATAGACATTGTTGATAACTAGAAGAGGATTTAACAGTTTCATTGAATTTTTGTTTGAAGATCAGAATATTTCTCAGACATGGCGTATGAATGAACTATGTATCTAGATCACAAGCTTACCTCAATGATAACATGCATGTCAAATTCTTTAGTGTTAAGGCCAATTCCTTCATAGAATGCTGTTCTTTGGCAATCATTGAGATACATTGTCACATACACCTGCAAAATATTCATCAAGAGACAAAACAACATATCAAAATTTCAGAAGCAAAAGATTCATTTGACAATGATTTTATTTTTGGCTTGGTAACTTTTACAAATACTTTCTTTACTTGGTCTTCCACTTCTTGAAAACAAAGTAGTTTTTGAGTAAATAAGCATGGCATTGAAGAACAGATTGTCACAAAAACATTATTCTTTCCATTAGTTGCTGTCAAGTGTAGAATTCTACTAAAATATTGGGAAGGACGAGTAATGGCGAATTACCGATAAGCAAAAGAAGCGGGACCAGAGCTTAGCTTTCCAATCATTGAGGAACTGAGGCTGTGCCTTGAGCAATGCAGAGAAGAAATCGCCATGCCTGTTCTCATCCTGGCACCAGTTCTCAAAGTACTTGAAAATGGGATAGCATTGGAACTCAGGGTTGGCCTTGAGATGTCTGTAAATGGTTATGTATCTCCAGTATCCAATTTTCTCAGACAAGTATGTTGCATAGAAGATGAACTTGGGCTTGAAAAATGTGTATTTTCTAGCCTTTGTCAGGAATCCCAAGTCCAATGCCAAGTTGAAATCAGATAAACCCTTGTTCAAAAACCTGTAGTTAAGTTATAAGATGAACAAACTTAAAACAATTTCACTGTAATGCTGATCTGAAATTAAGCTTCGTATTTACTTAATATATTATTTAGACACTTATTTTAATATCTTAACTTTCATGTTTATAACATTTTAGTCCTATATTTTCAAACATTGTTTAGTTCTGAACTCAAGAACAAAATATTTAAACATTGAACTAATACTAGAGCCAGTTCAATAACCATGGTTATTGAACCCTGTTCTTGTTTTATCATAATTTCTCTGCAATGAGTTCATCTTATTTAAGAAAACATTTAATTTTTAGCCAAACTTCAAAAACAAGAAAAAAAACTTTGCTTTGTTTTAGGAAACATACATACAAATAAATTAAATAACCAAAAAAAAAAAAAAAAAAAAAAAAAACNGGTGGAAGTAGTATTTATAGATTTATTTTTCAAAAATCAAATGGCTGCGGAAGTTCATACGTTTTATTTGCAGTGTCCTTACATATCAATAAAGGAAGCTTACGGTATGGTTTAGAGTTATAAAATCAGTACGTACCCAGCATGCCTGGCTTCATCCCTTGACATCAGGGAGAAAATCTCTGCCACCACTGGATTAGTTTTCTGGAACACAAAAAAAATTGGCCAAGTGAGATAGAAGAAGGAAGATTATTTTCCTTACACATTGCTCAAGTTTAAGTAAATATGATAGATAAAATATGATTTCATAGTGAAAATCAGCTTATGATTTGGAACCGCAGAAGCCATTCTGCAGTAGAATTCAACAATATAGAACAAACTATACAGTCAAATGACGTACCATCTATTCTCTTACATGAAAACTAAAGTTTGGTTGCTGTAATACAATGTTGGTCTAACTCGAAGTCAAACTTAATTTCTGTCTCTAGATTTTTGGCTTCTTACATCTTAGAATTATCTCTATAAAACCTCCATACTTCAATTTGTTCGTCACTTATTAAACAATGGTAAGATCTTAGTCAAATTTCAAAAGGAAAAAAAGATCCTTAAAGGTTGATTTTCAATTTTTTTAAATAACAAACTAGCTACAGTTTTTTTTTTTTAAAAAAAAAGTTACAAAAGCAGATTAGAAAACCAAGAAAAAGGATAGAAATAAACCTAATTTCTAAAAGCAGAAAACCAAAAACAAAATCATTATCTACTTGAATTCTAGACAATAGCTCTATAGTCTCCACTGCATTTGTTTTGAAAACTCTTTCAACGTAAACTATGGTGTATTTTCAAGGATAAAGAACTTAAAAATACCACAATTCACAGCCACAGACCATCCTGTCAAAACAAATAGTACAGTACTTAACAAATTGTTTCGTGATTTTTGAAAAAAAATTCCACACCACTCCAAAATCAACTTCAAAAGCACAGAAACAATTCATTCTTAAAGTTCATGACCAATACCTTAAGCCTCCTTCCCAGCTCCTTGTAGAGCAAAAACCCCGAAAACTCAGCAGTGCAAGACCTCTCAAGAAACTCCACAAAGATTTGCCTGAGAGCACCTTCCATTTTATCAGCAGCTTCCTTGAACTCCTTGTTCCTCACAAAATGCGTCTGATTATAATCAGTCTTGAACTCCTGGAGCAAAGCCTCAAACTCTGCCTGGTTCAAGTTCTTGTTAATTTCAGTGTTGAAGAGAGTCTCCATCTCGTCGAAATCGGTAGTGTAGAACCTCGGCGTCAGAAGCGTCTCCTTAATCACAGCCTTGTTGGCATTCTTCGAGGGCTTCGGAGGCGATTGAGAAGTAGTTGCAGACATTTTAATGGCGGTGAATTTGGAGTAAGAGAATGGAATTGCTCTCGTTCTAGGGCTTCCGAATTCAGACCTCCTGCTACAGAACTTCGACATCGGCTTCACAAGAGCCATCTCGGCGGCGGCGGCAGCCATGGATGGAGGGCCTACGATGGCGGATGGGGGGAATACAGAGGAAGAATGAGAGCTCTCAGTGGAGAGTTAGAAATAGAGGCTCTGATATATGCATGTGAGGATAGTGATATAATATTTTTCATCCAATGAATTCCAAGATTTTGCTGAATGATATTGACACGTGGCGTTCCAGCATTGGTTTACCGGATTACTCTTTCGCGTTGATAATACCACGTCAGCAAATAATTTTGTGGTTCCCATTTCTTTTTCTTTTTATTTTTATTTTTTAAATTTTATTTGAAGCGTGTGGTTGTCATTTCACTGCGCCCACGTGGGCTTCTTTCCGGTGGTATATTCATATAGGCCGAACATTTGGGCCGAGATACTGGGCCGAGCTATTGGGCCCATTTCTATTATCTTATATATATATATATATATATATATATATATATATATANTCGCATTTCAAATCTTTATACAATGAAAGGTTGTATTTTAGGTATAAAAAAAATATATGTTACAGAAATCACAATGTTGAGCTCAATAAACTATTGTAAAGGTACAAGTATTTTCAAATTCTCTTGGGACTGACTCAATTCATAGTGTAGATTTAGGACAACATAGAAATGAAGAGGAAAATGAAGCTGATTCTACACACATTACTTACAAATCATTTCCTCATGAAATCCACTCCCAAATCCCTTTTACAGTTTATCCCTAATCAAAACAAGTCGACATCGACATCCATGCTCAATCCGTCGTCTGCTATCGTTATCGTTTTGGAGGAAATATCTCCACGAGACCTGAGAAAAAAGTATGTGAACGTCATACAACATGAAAAAAGTTGATTTCGTTTGTAGATTATGGTACTGGATTTTCAAGATGTTCATATGATCTAAGAACTCAACCAACCCGAACTACCCAATTGAAGTTACATTTTTCTCTTTCGGTTTGGGTTGGGTCATGTCAGTTCTCGAGTTGACATTGTTATGGTCAGGTCAACTTGACCAGCCCAAAAATAGAATTACGAGCCAACCTTACCTTACCCTATCCGACTCTTAAAATATTATGAAGATTAAAAATATTTGACGTTTGTAGTCGATGTTAGTAATGCATTGTGACTTGTGAATGATTTATACCTAACAACCCAACCCAAAAATAGAGGGTTGGGTTGGGTAGTGACTCTATTCGAGGTGCCCATGTCACTGACCCAAATAACCAAAAATTTTAAATTGGTTCAAAAGATTTCTTCAACCCAACTCGTGTAAGCTCCTAGCAAATTTAGGTTTAGAACACTATGAATAAACATGGTGATGTTTCATATAACTGGGACAACGAACACGAGAAAGATTTAATAAAAAATAGAGGGTTGGGTTGGGTTGGGTTATGACTCTATTCGGGTTGCTCAGGTCACTGACCCAACCAACCTGAAATTTCGGGTTGGTCCAAAAGATTCTCTCCAACCTAACTCATGTAATCTCCTAGCAAATTTAGATTTAGAACACTATGAATAAACATGGTGGTGTTTCATCTGACCAGGACAACGAACAGGAGAAAGATTTCATAAAAAATAGAAGGTTAGGTTGGGTTGTGACTCTCTTCGGGTTTCTTGGGCCACTGACCCAACCAATCCAAAATTGCAGGTTTCATCTCCTAGCAAATTTAGACTTAGAACACTACGAATAAACATGACAGTGTTTCATCTGATCGGGACAACAAACACGAGAAAGTTTTCATCAAACGGGAAACATTGCAGGAGAAGCAAGAAGCAGTACCTTTGTTGTCTCCAAGAATGTTGGTGGTAATGAGATTGGATTACAGTGCTACTACTGAGTTCTCTTATCCTTCAAATCGCTTAGCATTGAATTTTGTAAGGCCCGTTCTTGCATAGAAGGGAACGCATAGGCAATATTTCGATCAACGCCATCTTTTTTCTTCAAATCATCATTGATATCAGCGTAGTCCAAATTTTGCAACATATTAGGAAGCTTCATGCTACCTTCCTTTGGAAACATCATGTCCATTTCCAAGTCAAATTTATCCTTTGATATCATGAACCCTCTCTCAGTTCCTGAAGTACTGTATTGTAGGCTCGCATCCTCGTCTTCCGCTACCCATGCTCGGAAATCAATCATCGAAGGAGGGATCTTAGACCAGAACACATCCTTCAGGTTTCCCACAAGCCCTTTCGTAAACGGATTGACCTTCTTATCGTAACGGTAACGAAAATTTTCATAGGTCGTCTGCAAAAGATCAGCAGTCATCGCAACAAAAAGATAGTTTGTTACATACAAGTATGCTTTTAGATATCACAGTCAATCCCCACAAAACGAGTTTATATTAATATTTGATTCAGTGCCAAGCATGCTTTGTCGAGTCCTTTTCGAGAAAGGTATTCCAACTTCAAAGGCAGGTGAGTCGGGTTGAGAAGGGAAGAAGTTCATCATAGAGCACGTATTCAAATGCCAGAAAACTGTAAATACCGATGCTACGAGTAAAAATATAAAGCTCTACCTGATTGGTACACATTAGATAAATATGGAAAACCGTCAGCCCGCCTACGAACCAGACAGATACAAAGCAGTAGACGACAAGGATAACTGACAAGATGTCGCTTGAGATAACACTCCAGTAACTGCCAGTTTGTCGAACAATGGTGATCCACGAAAATGTGAAGACGTATATACACAAAATGGTAGACGTTGATATGAACATTATGAAAAATCGATAATTACGCTGCAACGAAATGAAAACAAAGAAATGGTTAATTGAAATATATTCAACCAAGCACGTTCAAGCTGCTGTTTGATGTGCTCTCACGTTCAAGTAGCAGAAAGTAATCTAGAGACACTGAAGAATGATATCAAAATCAAATGCCAAATAACTAAAGCTTCAATCTGTAACACCCAGCCCACCGCTAGCAGATATTGTCCTCTTTGAACTTTTTCTTTCGGGCTTTCCCTCAAGGTTCTTAAAACGCGTCTGTTAGGGAGAGGTTTCCACACCTTTATAAATGGTGTTTCGTTCTCCTCCCCAACCCATGTAGGATCTCACAATCCATCCCCATTCAGAGCCGAACGTCCTTGTTGGTACTCGTTCGTCTCTCCAATTGATGTGGGGTCTCACAATCCACCCCCTTTGGGACCCGGCGTCCTTGCTGGCACACCTCCTTGTGTCCACCTCCTTCGAGGCTCAGCCACCTCTCTGGCACATCGCCCAGTGTCTGGCTATGATACAATTTGTAACGGCTCAAGCTCACCGCTAGCGGAAATTGTCCTCTTTGGGCTCTCCCTTTCGGGATTTCCCTCAAGGTTTTTAAGATGTGTATGCTAGAGAGAGGTTTCCACACCCTTATAAAGGGGGTTTCGTTCTCCTCCCCAACCAATATGGGATCTCACACATTTAGTATGCTTTCAAACAAAAGGGAATTACTGCTACAAATCATTGCAAACAAACATGTTAATATAAAATTCTTTAAAGAATCAGCAAAGTTTCAATGGTTAATTCATGTAACTTACCAGCCCAATACACTGACCTACCCACGGACAGTGGTGATCGAACTTCTGAACACAATTGTTGCAGATGGAGCAATGCGAAGCCCGTGGTGGACGGTACAAAAGGCAAGTCTCACAAAACTTCACTTTCACCGAGTATCCGTTGATCGTTATATCCTTTATTCGGGGTATTTTTAAATTAGGCGTCCTGTGATTAACCCACTCCATAGAAGGGGTTGTCAAGTCTGCTTCATCTGCTTCAGGTGGCAATGAGTTTCTTGGAATGATCCCGGGATCTCGACCAGAAGTCATGAACAGAAAAATAAAATCCTGCACAAACGACTTACCGATCAGGTTTAGTCCATATGTTCTTGAAAAGATAAATGAAACAAGGAAAATTCTGCCTATCACAAACCAAAACTGTAAGAACCAATCCTCCAATCAGTACTGGGAAGTGAAAAGCTTGATGATCACTATGGACTGCAACTAGCATTCTTATACAAAATGTTATTGCAGGACCGCCGATTAAAAATGACGTTAAGAAGAGCGACGTCCCATCTTGACCGAAAACTAATCTCCCTCCACATAAGAATTTCTAGCAGACAAAAGAATATGCATCAAAACCAGAATCATCAACTCCTTAAACAGTAAAAACTTGTAGGATAATAGCAATGAACAATCCTTTCTATTATCAAACAATACATTCATTATATCTCATGATATTAGCAAGAGAAAGGACAAAGAACTAAAATTAAGGAGAAAAACAAGAGAGACAATATATTATTTAATATAAGAAAGAAAGGTTAATGAATGCTTTATTGAGGAAATCCCAAGATTACACTAGATATGCATTAAACTTAGATTCAAAGACTAAAAAGATCAAATGATTACAGAAAAATTAAGAGACAAAATGGGTAGAGAGCTAATGAATGTGTTTATTGACCTCGACCAGGTAAGTTACTATAACAACCCAAGTCTACTGTTAGCAAATATTGTCCTTTTTGGGCATTCCCCTTCGAGCTTCACCTCAAGGTTTTAAAACGCGTCTACTAGGAAGAGGTTTCCACACCCTCGTAAGAAATGCTTCGTTCCTCTATCCAACCGATGTGGAATCTCACAATTCACTCCTCTCGGGGCCCAACGTCCTCGCTGGCACATCACCCGGTGATACCATTTGTAACAGCTCAACCCCACCGTTAGCAAATATTGTCCTCTTTGGACTTTCCCTCAAGGTTTTAAAACGCGTCTATTAGGGAGAAGTTTCCACACCCTTATAAGGAATGTTTCGTTCCCCTCTTCAACCGATGTGGGATCTCACAATCCACTCCCCTTGGGGGCCAACGTCTTCGCTGGCACATTGCCCGAGGTCTAGCTCTAATACCATTTGTAACAACCTAACCCCTCCGCTACCAGATATTGTCCGCTTTGGCCCATTACATATCATCGTGAGGGGAAGCCCTTGAAGGGAAATCCAAAGAGGACAATATCTGCTAAGCCCACGGCTTGTGCGTTACAATTACAGGGAACTAATTATTTAAAACAAGTTCAAACAGCTGAATTCAATGAATTGAGGATATGTCATGATCATCAAAGAAGATCCTTATAATATATAAACATAAAACCCAACGGTTTCATAAGATTCAAAGAACTTGAAGGCATTGAGATTAAAGGGAATAGAGAAATTTACATTGTTTCCTTTCCAGACATGGTAGAGCCTCCTTTGAGTAGGTTTGTGAGGAGCAATATGAATGGCATTCGAGGGAGAGCCATCCCAGCCCGATTCTTGGTCCATTTCTAATAGAAATCTCGTTTTTCTGAGGGGAAACACAAAATCTCAGGGTGTTCGTGGTAACGATTCACGGACACCCACATTAAACAAGCAAATCTAAACAAAAAAAGAGAAGAAAAATCCAAAATGCTTCCAAATTTCCTCTCAATCTCCAACAGCAATAGTTCAAATCAATCAGCCCTAGAAAAATTTGAAACCCAGATCGATCTTACGATGAAATAAATAAATAAAAAATGAAAGAAACAAACAAAAAAATTCTCCCCTCGTCTCCTCTCTCCCTTCTCTGATTCTTTTCTTGTTCTTCCCTTCTCTCTCTCTAACAATTCCCTTGGTTATTGCGAGGTTTTCGCCTCGCAACCCCTCACGACAGGGAGAGGGAGAGAGAGAGAAAAGGAGAGACAGGGAGAGAGCGAGAGATACAGAGAGAGAGAGAGAGAGGTGTAAATGAAGACAAAAGCAGAGGGCAATTTCGTTTTGATGCTTCGTCTTGCACCGCTTTCCGTTGGGATTTGGATCTTGCAACCATTACCCGCGCAAATTATTTCTTCAATATTATTTTACATTTTTAGTTACAAAAAATGGTTGTCACGTTACAATTTAATCCATTTCAAGACGTGTTCGTGTTCGTGTTCGTGTTCCGGTTGGTTTGGATTAGATTGTTGACCTAAACCAGAACTCACAGTCGGTTAGGTTGGGTCAGGTTGTTGGGTTATCCTTTGTTTTAAAAAAAAATTAGTTAATTTTTTTTTTTATTTACCAGGCATGTTACATTAGTAACGAAAAATCTTATAAATATCAAATATCAAACATTTACAAGTCAAACATTCTTAATCTTCGTAATAATCTTAAAAGTAAGATAGGATTGAGTTATAACTTTATTTTTGAGTTGGTCGGGTTGACCCAACATAAAGAATGTCAACTCGTGACCCGGTCCAAATTTTGGATTTTCCAAAAATTCAATTCAACCCAAACTCAAAAAAAAATTCTAACTCGATTATTGTAGCCTAAAATACAAGTTCAATGCATTATCATTTATGTTTAGTTTTTCGAGGATATAAGGCCTTTCGAATTGAGTTACGGACAAATTTTTTCTTAATTTAACATCATATGAGACAGGTTTTTTTTTATGCTCATGTTGAAATGAGGTAGGAGCATATGAACTGTAATCACAAGAGAATGAGTAAATATCAATTATCGTTGAATAATGTTCATATTGTCATGATTCTGAGATTCAAACCTTGAACGTTTTAGTCAAACTTATAATACTTTAATGGTTAAGTTGTGCATATGTTCGAGAGTTGGGCGGTCTTCGTAAAAGAAGATGATCAGCCACACTGGGACTGAGACACGGCCCAGACTCCTAATATATATATATTTATAAAATTATGTTTAAATTATATTTATTTATTTATTTATTTAAACAACGTGAGAATCTGAACTTTGATATTTTGAAAAAAAAAAAGTCATCACTTAAGCGGTAAATTACAATTTCTTTTTATTAACTTAATAATATGTAAATTTAAGTTTCAACATATAATATTTTAGTCGTGGTTATAAAATTTTAATTAGTAGAATTATATTAGATTGTTGAGCTGATAGCTTATTATTATTTTTTAACTCATGAAAGATTAGTTATCGAAGACAATTGGATAATTAGATAAACAAAATTGGTTTGTCCTGTTATAATATTTAGTAATTGTTGTGTGTATTTTTATTCGATGAATAAATCTATAATTGTTTGAATAGAGATTGTAAGAGGTCCGGCATTGGTTTTAGAGGTGATTATATGATTGTTTGAATAGAGATTTTAAGAGGTCCGGCATTGATTATATGACTCGATAATCCAATCAACTAAGACTATCTAACCTAAACTATAAAAGTTAGGTTGGGTTAGATTTTTTTGTTCGATTTTAGTTTAATTTCTGAAAAATTTGGATCGGTTTGTGGGTTGACATTTTTTTTGTTCTCGAAAATAGGGTTACAGTCCAACCTTACCCTACTTTTAAAAAAATTAAGAATATTTAACGTTTGTGACCGTGATGTATTGTGAGTTGTGAATGCTTGATATATAAATTTTATGAGATTTTAGTTATAATGTAACATTATTGTGGGTGTGGGTGAGTAGAATTTTTAAAAATAATTATATAAAAAAAGAACCACCTAAGACCCAATCCCTAATCTAAAAATAAAGGGCTGAGTTGAGTTGTGAACTCTATTCAAGTTGCTCAGGGTCACCAACTCAACCAAATCCAACCAAATCCAACCAAACCCAAGACTGTTCATGCACACCCTAATCCAACCAAACCCAAGACTGTTCATGCACACCCAAATCCAACTAAACCCAAGACAGTTCATGCACACCCTTGGTTTAAAATTAGAAGTTCGAGTTTGTGAAGTATGGAGATAGAGTTGGTCAAGTTGTGTAGCCTAAATTTGGCTGCCAATTCTAATTGCAAACATTATACCATAATAATACCATAATAATTGAGAGAATAAGATGTTATCGAGACATTTATATATTTGAGAGAGATTTAGAGAGACTTTAAAAATCGATACACTTTTATCATTAACTCCAACGATTACTTAATTTTTCAAGTACAAGGGAGAATATTCAAATTTCTCGCTATGATTCATACATTAATCAATTAATTGCTCAAAAGTCAATTAATCAATTCAATAATGCTCAAAAGATTTCCTTTAAATGTGTAGTGACATATCATGTTCAAATTAGGTTACGTGCACCATGACCAAATCGAACAACCTCATCGCGATGGATATTCATCAAACATTCAATTTGACCACACAAAATCAAAATGAGTAGAGGCTTAGAAAGCTATATCCTCATATATCACAACATATGAATCATCTCATCTTCATAAGATCCAAGTAACTAAGTAATGTTCCAAGTTGAGCAGATGATTTGTTTTCATCTTCACAATTTCATAATCAATACACGAACTTTTTAACCAGAAACCAAAACAGATCATAAATTTTAAAGAATTCCCCTTCAGGATGGAAATTGGAGAAGATAATCAAGTGGGTATTCGATATAATCTACAACAGGACAATGAACAGTGAACAATGAACAGAAACCTGTCATTTTCTTTCCACATTCAAGAAGAGCATCCATCGCAAGTGCTAATAGGCATAATAATCTATCTAATTCACATGGACAAGATGGCAGCTACATCATAAACACAACTACAATATCTACCTTCTCAAGGCAAAAACAAATGAGCAGCTACATCCTTCTTAATATGTATGTTACACCTTACAACAAGAGGGGGAAATTTCGGGCATCCACGAGAGAGCTTGGTCGATACTGCTGCAACGACGAGACTACAAACCAAGTGCCTCGAGGTTGCATATTCTGAAGTGTCTGTTATTTCTTGATTTCATCTGGGCATCAAAGAGTGTCATAAGGCACGGTGACGAAGACAAAACAAACTCGATTTTCCATTTGGTACATCAAATATTGCTAGCTATATTTGACTAATTTCAATCTCCAAACCATCATCACCCTACCAATTTCGGAGTGACTCACACCCAAGGCAACTACAGACTCGAACCTAGAACCTTGAGGGTATTTCTAGATATCCAAGCGCTCACTACTGGAGTTGCGCTGAATAGACCCAACCATTTCAGTGAAATGTTCAATCCAAGACAGATTAAATCCAAAACATAGCATTGCTATCTACAAGAACAAGGAATGACATTGAGGCAAGCAAAGCATAGAAAAATAAACAAGGAATTAATAAATCATTCTTGAACCTACAAGTCGCCAGGGCTGCCGCAGGCGGTAGGTGCGGCAGCCCTGGCGACTGCCCCTGCCGCATCAAAGCCAGTAGTGGTGGCGTCAAAGAAGATGAGAAGAGGATTTAGAAGCCCTGGAGAAGAAAGGATAGGGGTTGCTAAACCAAAGGAGCTTTTGATACCATGGGAATATTTGTTAAAGTGACCACATCTAAATGGTGGTGAAAGTTCTCTGTTTATAATCATTTACGGAATCAAATAAATTACAAAGGAAATGGAAACAGCAATAAATGGATACAAGATATTTGCCTATAATAAAATGTCAAATATGATACCTTTGGTAAACCGTAATAAAAGGCTAAATATCATACAAGATATTTGCCTATAATAAAGAGTCAAATATGATACCTATGTTAACCGTAATGGAAGGCTAAATATCTTGTATCCATTTATTGCTCTTTCCATTTGTTTTGTAATTTACTAGATTCCGTAAATGATTATAAGTAGATAACTTTCACCACCATTTAGGTGCGGTGGTTTTAGCAAATATTCTCACTAATCCCCTAACAACACGTATGGTGTTGCCCAAGCTAACTCAACAAACCAAGTAAAATATAACTTTAGCTGCCCCTCCCCCATTTAAAAGGTTCAAGCAAATTGTTACTACAAATCGCATGTCAGCCTTCGTTTAACATTTTCATAATTCAATAATATAAAGAACAAAAGAGGGAACGGGCAAGAAATCAGTCATTACATCCACCAGCAAGTAGCAAACTATGAGTTGAGCTCTAACCTCATTTCAAGAAGCACAAGCCAAGCGATTCCTCCCTGCTCAAATACATCTTTCGACAAAGCACTAACAAAAATAGCCTCGGCATTTTAAGGACTCACATAGGCAATCGATCTTCCTTCCATTAGCACTTTCAGGTGGAACAATTCCATAATCATACGTCAACTCCATCATGGGAGGTACATGCCTGATTGCATGAAAAGCAATATGGACATCATGCTCACTCTTATTTTCCCGTAAAATTGGCTTCCAGTATACATTTGGAGAGCAACTATGGTTCATAAAACGAGCAACATTGCCAACATTTTTTGCACTAATAACTAGAGGAAATGGAAGTCTTGGAGGCCCATCAGAATCACCAGATAAAACTTCAAGGTTTGGACAGGATCGTTTAGCATCAAAGACGTAACTGTCTTCATTGTCCCCAACTGAGTCCTTTTCCTTCGAACTATCGATCACTTCCCCAGCATATTGGCAAATATATGCTCCAGCCCGAATGGGATCCCAAGACCTAAGCCCCCAGCCTTTACCTTTAGTTCTGAATACCTCCAGACGAAATTTGAGACCTCCTTGGGACACACGATTCCTGCAATTGGGAGGGCATTGACATGAGGCGCCACATTCATATATCATAGATTGCTGACTCGCAAGAACCCCATTAGAACTATAGGGGAGATATCCACCATTTTTCTGCATGCAAGGGCAATTGAGATTGCCTGGAAGGCATCCACCAATACAGTTACAGCCAGCTGAAGGCTCTGTAGAGCATACAGGTTTTAAATATTTGAGACCAGCATAATACGTAAAATATGCAGGGCCCTTCTCATCGTCAACATCATTCACAAGTGAAACAGGAAGACTTTCTGCGCCAGAAGCCAGATCTGGTATTATAACCCCAATTCGGGATGCATTCCCATCCTTCCATTGTTGGACTAATTTCCAAGTCAAGAATGCTTCCCGCTGTCCAGGTAATCGCACCAGTTTGTATTTAAATACATTGCAGCCAGATTTCCCTTTCTCTACCCAAGACTCTTGGATTTTATAAAGACCATCATAAACATAGATCTTCCCTGTTGGGTTACTAAAATCTCTTACCCCTCGAACTACTCTAACCTCATTTCCACGATGCAAGCTCTTCTCTAGTGCAAGATTACCCCTTTCAAGCTTTTGATCTGTTGATTCCTTATCTTTTCTGTTCACTCCACCCTGGCCACTGTAGATTAACACATCTGCATCATTTGTATCATCCTCATACCCACCAGATGAGACAATGCTTACTGCAACTGGTTCTTCATCTTGACTGACCTTTAAACCCATGTAATCAATCCCAGCCATGGATGGAGCATGCAACCCAACCAGGCATAATTCCATCCTGAAAAAGAAGATATCACCAATTTCCACACCAGGAACAGTTCCAACTCTTTTATTGCTATTTGTTCGAACCCCTTTGGTCATCAGAAATGCACCTGCTTTAAGATCTGGACGCCTTATATTTCCAGGAGTTGATTCCTTTGACTCTTCAACTTGTGAAATCTTCCTCCTTAGCAGATCAAATACCATGAGTACACATGAAACTGCTTCAATGTTACCATGAGCTTGTCTATTTGAATCTAACACCGAAAGGTTGTATGTTGAAACCATATCATTAAGCATTGCATCAATATCAACATCTGACATAAAATTAATGTCCTGACCATTCCTTGTCTTCTTCTTCGACTTATTCTTCCTCCCAGATTTACTGGAATCTTCTCCATCATTAGCGCGTATGCCATAATATTGAGAATTATCATTTTGACCATCACTATATCCATCTTGTAACTGGGCACGGCGTCTGGAATTTTTTCTAGAGGAGCCAGTATTTTGTGCTGAAGTACCCTCAGTTGGTGTCCTGAATGAAGATATAGGAACGGCAGTTGATATAGGACTATTAAGGCCAAAAGATGCATTAGTATTTGTTGTTCCACCCGGTGTTTGTTGACTTTGTTCATTTGGTGAAAAGAAGAAGGGATAGAATGGAGCAACCCCCGGTGGAAAAGGACCGGAAGGCCCAGCACATACAAATGGGGCAGCACCCTGAGGAGTTGAAAAAGATGACACATTTGACGCTGATGGGAATACCGGAACTAGTTGACGCAATGGTCTTACATTCAATACCTTAGATTTGTCTAATGACCCAGCAACGGGAATCGGATCCTGACCTAGAGGTTGTTCCATTGAAACTCTCTCAAGCTACAGAAATAAAATCTCTTACAAACAGAAGCTTCCACAGTAAAACTCTCTGTACAGTAGTTCCAAAAATACAAACTAAAAGGAACAATTCCCAATCAAAAGCTTTCTGGATATCATTCTCCCAAAATATCCTCCCTGTAGTCGATGAGCATAATTAAATAGCTTGAAATCTGAAAAACCCCAATAAACAATTACTATGCAGCAAATAGAAGATAGGCAAGCCCAGTCCCACTAGAGTAATGAAAATTACATTTTTGAAAGAAGGTTGTATTACTCAGCAATTGTATAGCTTATTTACTTACCAATGCGAGAGAATTAATATAGAAGAAGCTGAGTTTGAATAAACGATCTCAAATCAATCTATATCGAAAATAAGAGGAGAAAAAGGTTCCCGCAACATTCAAGTGAAAATCAGTATTTTAGGGTTGACTTGACTCTGATCAATCAGCTAAGGAGAAGTTCCAAACTGTTCGCGGCAGGTTTTAACTTGAAAAACAAGGCCAAAACCTTTAGATAAATTCTTCTGTAGCATAGCCAAGCTCTTAGCCCACAAAACTTTTGTAATTATTCTTCAGCTCCAAACGGTCAGAATCATTTTGAAACCCCTTTACAGCTGGGATTTCCTCGTATTTTTCCTTCAACAACAAACCAAAAGGAACAAGCAAGCTTTTAGCTACTTGACAATAACAAGAGAAAAAGTAAAATAAAAACGCAAAAAAGAGAAATCAAGAAATAGCTCCACTTTCTTTTATTCCAGTCAATCAAGAAACAGCTCTTCTTCCTAACAAACAAGCAAAAAGAAACACAAAAACAAAAGAAAATGGTGATCCAAGAAACCCAAAATCAGAATGAAATCAGAAGAGAGTGAAAACCCTACTTTTGAAACAGAGAAAACATGGAAATTCGGTCAGATCAAAGCCAAAAATGCGAAACAATTCAAAGATCAAAGGAAAAGAAGAAACGAGAATCTAGAGCCCATAAGATGAAACAAATCTCAAAATCTTACCTAATTCGCGGAGGTTTTTACGTGCTGCAAATCTCCAAAAACCCTCCGTTTGAACATGCGGAGAGTCCCTCTTTTTCTCCTCGACGGAGTTCTTTTCTCTTTTTATTTTATTTTTATTTTTTTAGTTCGAGCTTTTCTATCCCAAGCAAAAATATTTTTCGGGTTTTATTTATTTTGTTTGGATTTTTCACAGCCGTTGGATGATTTAGTACTGGGACGCAATCGGACGGTTGGAATATGTTTTCCGAAGCATAATTGGCGGGCCCCACCCCACAAACGACAAAAAAGTAATGAGTGTACACGTGTCGTGATCTGGTATGATTTAAAACGTGAGATTGACCGTACCTGATCGGCAGCTTGGTCAGGGATCTAACCCGTACCTGGGCCGAAACTGTTCGGCCCATTACATTTTAGCCACGTGTACACTCTTTTTCTTTTTTCCTTTCGAGCTGAAATTACAAAGGTTAAAATACCACTTTACCCTTTCTACTTTTATTACTTTTTTATTTTATTTTATATATTTTCAAAAGTTTAAATTTAATTTTTATACTATCAATAAATTTTTTAAAAAGAATTAAAATCTCTTTGAAGTTAATTTTTTAATTTTTATGCAAGAAAATAGGTTAATAAGAAATCGTAGCTAGCAGGAACAGTAAGATTCAGAGTACCTTGTTGATCGAATATCTTAAGTTAAGAGATTCAAAACACCTTGTTGATCGAATATCTTAAGGTAAGAACGCTTGTTTGAGATACGAATCCCTCTACAAACAAGATCGATCATGTCTAGTGTAATGATTCTCAACATGTAATCTAAACTATATAAAATTGCAAAAAAAACTTAATCATCGATCACAGAAAAAGGTAAGGTGATTCTCTCGTACTTGTTCATACATCGTCCTTTTCTTTTTTCCTTTCATTTCCTTCATTCCTGAAGGGGAGGTTTTCGAAGGTGTGGGGGGAAGTGGTTGAGGTGTGTGAATCGTGGCGCTTGCGAGAAATCTCGAGATTTCCGGTGAGCGTCGATTTCTAGACTTTTTCTTCTTCTTCAATCCGTTACATATTCATTACCAGAATGTGATGATATCCATGGAATTCCATGGCTAACTCAGGATACTCAATAAACATCAAATTCAAACAATTCATAAAAGAATTCAACAAAACTTTTACGTACAGATTTAAACAAAGGATAAAAGAAAGGAAAAAACCACCTTTTTTTTCTCCCTCAAACTTCAAATTCTCAAAGGAAACTTGTAAAATTTCAAGAACTCAAGCCACAACTCACTTTCAAAACATTGCACAGCAAGAACACAACAGGATAAGGCAACCAAACTGGAAAACGAATCCAAACAAGAAAAATGAAAATCCTGAAATAAGAAGGAAAACCTCCAAATTACCTCAATCCAGACTTGGCCTTCTTTCTAGTCTTTGGTTTTGGTAGCAGTCACGTTTCGATCTACTGGGTTACCGGCATCGACTTCGGTTTTTCGGCATCCGTCGTGCTTGGTGGGGCAATTGCAATAATAGAATCTGCTCCGGCTTGTTCGGATTCCTTTGATGGATCATTTGACACAGAACTTGTTGGAAGTTCACTCATGGTTTTCCCTGAGACTTGCATCAATGCAACATGATTGTCTCCTGGAGATTTTGCTACGACGGCTTCAAAATCTGAACTCGTTTCGGGTTTGGCTTCGTTTTTAGTTTCGGTAGGATTGGAACTAGAATTCGGTTCAGTTTCTGCGGGTTCGGAACTAGAACTTGATTCAACTATGTTATTCTCTGATACTTGTGCCAAAGCAGCAACATGAATATCTCCAAGAGATCTTGCTTCAACGACTTCCAAATTTAAACTTGTTTCGGATATGGCTCCTTTCTTGAGTTGGCTTTCGGTAGCACTCGGAAGAACGACGTCCTCCACGTCTACTCCTTCATGGAGTTGCCTAAAAGCTAAGTTCATATCATCAAGAGTTCTTGCTTCGAGAATTGGTATATCTGATTTAGCTTCGGTTGGTCTCTCTGCTTGAGCTTCCTCTGGTATTACCTTTTCGTTACGGACTGGTTCTCCGACTTCATTGACGCTGAAATCCCCAACTTCGTCCAATTCTAATAGCAACCCTTCATCAATATCTGCTATTTCATCGACCTCTTCCCTAATCGTCTTTTCCGAAAAATGAGAATCATATACTTCTGTTGGATAGTCCAAATGCTTTGTGACCTCCCCATGATCCTCAAATACAACTTGATCAACAATGCCATCTTTTTTATCCCTTGCAGCATAGGGTGGTCTGAAGTCGTGGTCGGATGAAGATGATGAGGAATCAGATGCTACAAGAGACAGAGCTGTTGAAATGTCTTGATGAACTTTTGGTGCTACGTTTTCAGAGTTTACTTCAGCAGCAGAATCCGTCGATAAAGAACCTCGTTCCTGCAAAATATCAGCTTGATATCGTCATTTTAAATCACTAAATTCATCTTACAATTATCTTTCCTTATAAATCCTAAAAGAGTCGTCATACACCAGGCGATGTGCGAGCGAGTAGGATGAGCCCTGAAAGGGGGTGGACACGAGGCAGTGTGCCAGCAAGAACACTGGCCCCGAAGGGAGGGTGGATTGGGAGGTCCCACATCGATTGAAGAAGGGAACGAGTGCCAGCAAGGACACCGGACCCCAAATGGGGGTGGGTTGTGAGATCTCACATTGGTTGGAGGGGGGAACGAAGCATTTTTTATAAGAACGTGGAAACCTCTCCCTAATGGATGCGTTTTAAAACCTTGAGGGAAAGCTCAAAGAGGACAATACTTGCTAGCGGTAGGCTTGAGCTATTACAAATGGTACCAGCGCCAGTCCGTTGTGAGGCACTGGTCTGAGTAGGGCTAGACCCTTCCCATAGTAGACGCGTTTTAAAACCTTGAGGGGAAGTCTGGAAGGGAAAGTCCAAAAAGGACAATATCTGCTAGCGTGGGCTTGGGCGGTTATATATTGAGATAAGCTAAAATGGAAAGTTGCAGTGGTATGTTTGATCTAATGAACACCAGACCATGCAAACAGGATTATCCACAGGCCGCAGCAAATATAATAATTCTTTCATATGTTTGGAACTTTCCAAGATCATTGTCGTAATCGAAAGAAGAGAACTGTCAACTTAAAAAAAAGTATGCAATTGATTACCTCAAAACCATCGCGGTGACCAATAACAGGTTCAACCATTGGCTTGTCTGACCATGACTGCTCGAATTGAGTAACAGACGACATAACTTTGCGAGTCACATTCGGAGAACTAGAACCTGAAGAGGCAATTTTAATATCCAGATCTTGCAGGGCACTCTCTTTGTGTGATTCGACACTCAAGGCCCGAACAAAATCTTGTTCAAACCTAACATCTTCTTTCTCATTCATTGAACACTCCTCCACTTGCTCCAATTTAGATGGAAATGTTGAACTTGATGATATCAATAAGACTTGTTCTTCCATCGCTGTAGGTTTATTTTGTTCCTGCGATACAAGAATAGTTGCACTGGTAGTCAAATGATCACGAGAAGTAGCTATCGGATCAGCCATCCTAACCAAGTGATCGAGGTCCACATGACTCATTGTGTTGGTAGCCAAATGAACGGTAACTTCGGAATCTTCTCTCGACTCTTGTTCATTGTTATCAACTGCATGTAACTCTGAGGAGGCATCATGCATATCTTTCAAACTGGAAGTGGCATCCTGTTCGATTTCGGAATGTACCTCGGAGTCCTTACCTGAAAAAGGGCCACGTGCGTCAGCAAAACAGGGAATTTCTACATACACATCAGAAGAAATAGGCAAAAAAGAGAACTTGCCTTCCGCTGAAGGGCTCGAATCATAAAGAGACTCCTTATTGTGATTGTCATCCAGCACGTCACAGGCAATCTTGAAGTTTGCATCTTCTTCAAGGGCAGTCGGCAATGATGTGCTAGTAGTCTCGACACTAGATTCCTTTACACGAGAGCTACTCGGTCTCGCCTCATCTTTTTTTGCCTGAGATGGTGTTTCATTTACTTCTTCTATTAATGAAGACAGGCTAGAATTGCTGCTGTAATCTGTTTCAATTAATAAACTTTTGGAGTGAATTTCAGTAGCATTAATCTCCACTGGGGTATCCGCAGCTCCAGTTTCCGATGATCCAGATTGGCTTTCGAAACGACTCTCTGTACATCCCAAAGTTATCTCGATCACTTCATGATGAACATCTCTGTGTTCTTGTATGTAATCTTCAGAGCCGATATCCTCCCACGACCCATTTCCAAGCTCACTGGCCATTGGGTCAAGGTAGGAAACTGCTGTTGTCTCCAGAAAAGATTGTGATTCATCAGGCTTCTTGTCATCCTGATCTGCAATGGAACTCATTGATTCAGTATCAGAAACAGAACTCAATTTTGATTCACTGACTTCACTGAATTGTCTTTCTAATCGAGCGTAGCTCGTTCCTTCGGCAGCTGTTTTTTCGGGTATGAAATACGGTTTCCATCTAATATTTTGCTGCTCTAGATTGGGAACTGCAAAGCTGGAATCGCCCACGCTGAAACTTTCATGTCTTCGGAATATATCTTTATGTTCAAAATCGTCACTCTTGAGGTCTGGTTTTTCTTCGTTCGGGTCATATGGGAGATCAAACGGGTTACGTCTTGGCAACAAAATGGATGGAGCAGATCCGGGAATTGGTGGTAATCCGATATTGTTATATGAATCATAAGGGAGATCGAACGGGTTGCGTTTAGCTGTAGATATGGGTGGTACGTTTACAGGAATATCGAAACCATCCAAGTCTATCAAATTCTTCACAGCCAACATTCTCACGTTGTTTCTTGCTTTTCTCCTTGCTATGAGATTCTCCAAACGCTGATTCCTTTCTAGCTCTAAACTTCCCAAATCCATAAGATTCTTTTGATCATCCTCAGTCCACTTGATAGCGGATTTGCTCTCATCCTCTTTCTCTTCATCAATCCCCTCGTCGTCGTCGTCGTCATTGTCGTCATGCTCAACAGCACTGCCTTCTTCTCCCTGGTTTTCAGCCTCATCATCCGATATCACACATTCACCGTCACTTTTACGAGACTGTTCTGAAGAAGCATCAGACTCCTCATTCAACCGATGTGCAGGTAGCAGAGTTTCCAAGTCCAAGAGCGGGTGTAACTCATCCAGCAACGGCATGATATCAGCCATTGAGGCATCGGGTGAGGAACTTTCCGCTCTATCAGACTCAGAACCCGAAGAACCATAATCATTTTCATCACTATCATCCTTATCATTGAGTGATAAGTTCAGATTATCTCCTTTATGAACAGGTTCTATTGAGATGTTTCGATCTTCGACTTCAATAATCTCATTTCTTAAGCTTTCGGCCGCCAAAAGCTGATCCTCAACAGCTTTTTCACCATCCGTTGCCGAACTTTTATTATCGAAATCCCTTTCGAAAATTTCTCTCCTCTCCTCCAACTCCGAACCAATAGGCAATTCCCTCTCTTCACCCTTCTTTAACTCCTCAACTTCGTTCTTCCCGAACTTCTCAACTTCGTTCTTCCCGAACTTCTCAACTTCGTTCTTCCCAAACTCCTCAACTTTGTTCTTCTCGAACTCCTCAACTCCTCCCCTCTCGAATTGAATTTCGTAATCGCGCTCGTGGATCACCGGAACAAAGTCAAGAAAATCAGCATGTTCATCAAGCGTACTTGTTTTCCTATCTTCTTCAGAACTTTCCACATAAGAATTCCCTACTTTAATTCCATCAAGTCTCTCTACAGTAAAACTATCATCCTCCTTAGTAAGAACAGTAGCATTATCCAAAATTCCAGATTTCAAAGAAGCTACCTCCTCCGTTTCGATTTCAGGAATATTAGGTTTCCCAAAACTCAGAAGAGTTCCAAGAAGAACAGCCGTGCAAATCAAAACAGGGGACGCAGACACCAAAATGGAAAACAAAAAAGGACATGATCTATACAGAAGAATCAAAAGACACAGCAAACCAAAGAGAAATGGATAATTACGAACTGATCGGCAGTAAATTCGAATCGAAACGACTACAAATTTCCTAACACGAAAACCAATTTCCATATCTATCTCCCCGTTGTTATCGCACGCTTCTATCGCAATCAATAATATCTGCCAGATTAAGCGAAAAGCACAAAATTAACAAAATCAAGCTAAAAAAAACGCTAGAACAAACAAGACGAACCCCGATTCTGAAATCAAACGAAAAACTAAGATTAATCGAATACCTGAAACGAGGAATCGGAGAGAGAAAACGAAATTGGAGAAGAAAGCAGATAGAATGCGGTATGGCTATGGCGCTGCTGGGCTTTGGCCGCTTTCTGTTTTGATGGAAATTGTCAGCAAAGCCAACTCCGCCATTAGGATTAGAGAAAAACAGAGAGACAGAGTTGATATTATTTGTCCATTTCGTTATTTTCCATTAAAAACCAAATTTTCTTTTTCTTTTTACACTAATTATTTTCATTAAAATACGTTTTTTTATTCATAATTTTTTTTTTTTTTTTTTTTAAGAATTGAATATATACGAGTTGGGTCGGAGAATCTTTGATAGAAATCTGGAAGTTCCGACCAAACTTAATCTAATACATTAATAATTAAAATTCAGTTGGGTTGAACTCTCAAATTTTATATTTTATATTTTTTTATAATTATTTTAAGAAAATCATACTTATCTACGTGTTATATTAAACCCACGTAGTGGGCCTAAAACAGGCATTCCAAACCCGCACCCAAAACAGGCTCGAAATTTTTCTATATCCACCAAAGAAAGTGAGATGAGATCGTGTAGTGGGCCTACACTAAATTTCAGGTTGGTTGAGTTAGTGATCTGAACAACCCGAACAAAATTTACAATCTACTAGGTTGTCCGATATCCTCTTCTTTTTAATTATTTTTTAAAAATTCTATTTATCCAAAGTACAAACTACTTTAAAGTTTAAATATCAAGACGAATAATTAAATTACAAATGTTAAATATTTTTACTCTTTTTAAACTAGGATAGGATTGGATTTGATCAACCTGACAAAAAAAAAATGTCAAACCCACCCAAATTAAATTTTTGAAAAAACTCAAACGAGAAAAAAAAAAAAAATCTAACCCAACTCAACGTTTATGGTTTAGATTGAGTAATTTAGTTATCGTCTAAGATCACTTTAAAAACGACACGAAACAAACATGCCAAAAGCTTCTTTTTTTTTTTTTTTTTTTTTTTTTTTTTTTTTTTTTTTTTTTTTTTTNCAAAGCTATCCCACAAACAAGCCACTCCTATAAAGGGATCCGACATTCAAACCACTTCAATACATGAAAGTAGTCAAGACTCGAACCATTCAAATTATTTTCGAACTAGATATTACATTGTTCGGTTTGGTTCAAACACCAACATTTTTCGAGTAATAAACATGACAAATTTCTATTGCTTGTTCTCACACAATGAGGAACGTCTTCAAGCCGAACTCGACCTTCGAGCAAAAACTATAATGCCATCGTGCTTAACGAACAAAGTAATTTGTAGAATGCCGACCCCAGCTTTTGGTTTCACAAAAAGCTTGTCTAGCAAGAAATTAACGCACAGGACGGTCGAATTCGACACGTAAAAGGGAAAATTTGCAGTACACTTGGGACAAAAAGAAGAAAACTTCTATGAACTCTAATCTAAAATCACTCCAGTGCATTCATCATTCTAAACACAGGGCTTTCTCAGGAAAAGAATAATTATAGAAGTTATGAATGTAGCAAGCATAAGATGGTGAAGCCAATTGATGATTGTTCTAGCTTTCTCTAAACCATAACTTATAATGGAATATTAGAGTATCTATTATCAACTAGATGAAAATTTTTGAAAATAAAATTATATGAACTCAACCTGTGCTACCAGATAGATCACCAGAAATAGCACTACCATAGGAAGCAGAACCTGTTTGGGAAGAAGTAGCACCTCGAGCTTTCTGGATTTGCCTTATCCTGAAGAAATCTTTAGGCAATGGCTGACTCTGGACTGTTGTACTTTCATTATCCTCTTGTCCTATCAACCAATCAACAAACACCACGTCTAGTTATAACAACATCAATATTAATCTTGACAAAAGATTATGTAAAATATAGAAAAGGGAGACTCGAACTCGCCCCGAATCCAAACCCAACTAACACAATAGGTAAACTTCACAATTCAAATGCAATAAAAGAATAGGTTGTGAGATCCCACATCGGTTGGAGAGGAGAACGAAATACCCTTTATAAGGGTGTGAAAACCTCTTCCTAGCAGACACGTTTTAAAAAAACCTTGAGGGGAAGCCCGAAAGGGAAAGCTCAAAGAAGACAATATCGGTTGGCGGTGGGTCGGGCCGTTACATCAGTATCATGAAATGAGTCGCCTAAAAATGTGAGAAAATTCAACAAGAATTCCTATGCTGGTATTACTGTTTCATTTTTTATTTATTTGAATACTAATCATGTCTTTGAAGCTAATGACTAAATTCACTATATCTATGAGAGCTAGTTTAATAAAACCCAATACAAAAGATTATGCTAACCATATACAAGTTCATCAATAATCATAACGTATACCATGAAAGCCATCATCCGAACTTTTGACTTTTAACAAAACTTGAAAATCAGTAAACAAAGATTAGCTGACAGTATGAAAAAAATAAATCAAGATTATGTCATTAACGATAAAACCGAAAGATCATGAGTATATGGTGAGTTCTAAGGATAATCAATCGTTAATACATCCACTGGAATTCGATACAAATTCATTTATATATCTGACAGCTTCAAAAGGGATTTGATATGTTGCTTCGGAAAGTTGTGTGATACGTTCTAATTTATTTTTCAGCCACGTTGTACCGAATAGATAATATTTGCTCAATAAGCATGTTATGTAAAAGTTAAGGGTAGTATAAACCAACGGAAACTGTAAACAAAGAAAATAAAGGACTTACTGTCATAATCTTTTCTCTTTGCTGATTGTCTATCTCTGGTATGCTTTAGGGAGGAATTTGAAAATGCATGAGACTTGCTTGTACCAGAATCACTAGTGGTAGGAACAGGACCAGCCGAGCCTTGGGCTGGTGTTGCCCCTGATTTGACCGAAGGAACTGTAGGTATGTCACTCTCTAGACAAACTGATAGTACAATATCAACATCTGGAGTCGGACCTGAAAATTTCAGGAGATCAACGATGGTTATTGTTTAAGATGCAGTTCAAGTATGAACATACCAAAAATGCAAAGATCACTGGCGGGTATAGTACGCAACAGGTAACTGACATGAACAGAAATCAGGAAATAACAGTAGATATAATGATATGCCTGGATGATTAGACCACCAAGTTCCCAGCCTCTTGTAGAAAGAGTTCATAAAATAAGGCTATTAACGTTCAAGAAATCACTGCCTATCTCTTTTTTCTTATTTCACAAAAAATGATAAAAATAAAAGACTTGAAACAATCATTCACAAATTGACGGCCATCCACAGAACTGCAAAATAGACTCAATTCAAATTGATTTTTGATAGAATGTTCAAATGATGAGATGCATAACACAGAAAGAAATTAAAGAATCTTGAAGCATTTAATTGCCTTCAAAATAAGACATAATAAGAAAGGTTACCATCAACGGCAGGTAAGTTAGCAAGAAATGCTATTAATGCAGCTGGTGTTGCTTTTAGTATTTCGTCAAATACATTAGTTGGTCCTCCACTCACAACGGAAGCAGGATTTGATAAGGTGATAGGATTAGCAGGAAGTCCTGAAGCTGTTGCAGTTGGAAGCATTCCTGTCACCACCAAATGAAGAGCAAGTTTGGTAAAATCAAATCAAATAATCAATTGGTATTGACGTTTGAACATGGAATTGCCTATTCATAAAATCCTTCGACGAAATATATTTTTCTCAGAATGTTCTAGTATTTCAGTAAACCATCATTCATTACATACCTAATGTCTTAATCCGCCACAAACACGCTCATCAGCCAACTTAAAAAAAAAAAAAGAAAAAAAAAAACCGCTTACTGTGTCAAACCTCTGGTAAGGCATATGATTAAATGAAAGGGTAATGTGGGGAAAATGGAATGAAAAATGGTTGAGGTGCTGACCCTTCGATATCGTGCGTTTGTACGGAAAGGCAGGGCGTGGGAGGTTTAGAAAGGGTTTTTTTGGGGGGTTTGCAGTGAGGTAGGGCACATTATGTGGACAAATTTTCTAAAAGGAGAGAATCAGCTCTCTCAAAAAGCTGGGAGTGTCATCATTGCTCATGTTATTATCAATCCAAGCAGCTAATAACCTTCTCCCTATTGAATAACTCTCTTGAGTGTTAGTGTTAGATGGATTACAAATAGATACCAAACAAATTTTTTATCGCAATCCAAAATATTTTCGGAACTACTAAATATTATATAAGATTAGTCGGACGAATTTATAAGAATGAAATGGTTGGTACTAAAATAAATAAATAAATCATCCGACTCCGAAAATATGAAACCACCAATTAAGACAGTCATATAAGATCGATTATATTAGAACTAGATTAGATCCATATTGCTTAACATGCAGGATAAGAAAACAGAGTTTCGCAAGTACCTAATTTTTGGCTTGGGTCATAAATAACCATCTGAGAGGTATCTGGATAAACAACCTTTGTAGATGGATTTGAATGACTCAGAAGACCAGCAGAACCAGTATCTGAACCAAAAAGGACAGAGCTTACCCAGCAGAAACAGAGATGACCAAAATATTTTTACAAAGAACATTTCAATTACCTAAAAAACCAGCTCCACTAGGCAGAATAGATTTTTCTGAGTTCTTACTCATGTTCTTAGCGAGCCACTGAAAGAATGGAAGTAGCGCCAGTCATATAAAAAAGCTTACAAGGAATAAATTTTATATTCAACATGTACTATCCATGTTTTTGCAATGTAAGTTAACGAGCGGGGTCTGATAAAGGGAGATAACGCACTCCCAACAGGGCCTACTTTTCTACCCACAGAAGATAGAACACATATGATCAAAGGCATCTCTAGCAAATCATACAAACTGCAATGAACTGAATTGTGATTACCTCTTGTCTGGCCAAATTATCCAGATCACTAGATGTGCATGGCCAGAGATCCATAAAACTGTACCGGGATACAATATCTTGCAATGAACTTTCCAGTGTTGACGCTCCATCTTCACCCATTTGAGAAAGAGCCTCCTTTCTTCTTTTCTCAACCTATACAAGGTTACAAATATATGAAGAGGTGGGACAACAACATTCTCATTGTTCATATGAGGTGATGATAAAAACAACAATTCATTTTCTCTCACAAAGCCTGGCACCGTCTAAAAGTGATCACGAATGAAATTCAATACATGGTTCAACTACCAAGGTTGTAAATGGTGAGATAATTGTTTCCGTTAAAGAAATACTTCCCTTGAAACATTAATACTTCAAATATTAGTGCCTATCCTTTGTTTTCTTGTCAGGTAGACCCTATTGGATTTGTATATATATAAATATATAGGTAACAAGAAAATGTATAAATAAATAGGAGAATAGAAAAATGGGAGATGAGATATTCTCCCCATGTCAAAGTTAATTTTCTTTTAAATTTCCCACTTTGCATAAATTTGAACCAAGTACTAACTTTTAAATACAAAAAGCCTGGGTGAGAGTACACCAAATAGAAAGTGGCCTCGGGTCGAATGTTGACCTGCTCACCGACCCAGTGGTTGAATTTGCGAGATAACCAGCAACTCATTGGAATCCTCACAAATCCAACCTTTCACGATGGATGGAAAGGAAGGCCTTCACTGTTCCATTCAAATCCATATTCTGAGCTTTTCCCCTCAACCAATTTGGAGTTTGGTATCCATTCTCGTGGCATTTTCCCGTTTCGCAACTAAATGTCTCCTTGTAATCTATGACGTAAGTTAGACTGTATCCCTTAGCTACTAACTTTACCTTATAATATTCTTACGGTGCTCATCCTCACAACTAAATGTCTCTTGGTAATCTATACTGTAGGTTTGACTGTATCCCTTAGCTACTAACCTTACCTTATACCTTTCCAACATTCCATCAACCTTGTACTTTAATGTGAAAACCACGTACACAAAACTATACTTTTTTCTTTTGGTCTATCCACAACCTCCCACATGTTATTCCTTTCTAGAGAATGCATTTCTTCTCACATAGCATCCTGCCATTCTCTTTTGGATAAAATTTCAGAAATAGTGTCAGATATGGCAATTGAATTTAGACTCACAATGAAACTTTAGTAGGTTTTCGAAGAGCTATGAGTCTATCATCTATTGATATTTGTGTTACATCCTCATTTTGAGTAAAGTCAGATGTTTTGACTTGTATCAGTTCTAAAATGTCTTTCCTTCTAGCATATACTTGAGAGAACAACGAATTAGGCAATGGAGGTGGAGCATATGGTTGAGTTAGTAACTCTAGTCGAGTAGGGGTGGACTCATATTCTACAATAGTAGGGATAGGCACATAATTAGAATTAGTAGCACGCATAGACTCAATAATTTGTTATGTGGGCTGGTTATTTAGTGTGTAAGATTTAATAGTTTCCCAAGGACCCTCTTCAATCTCTATGTTTCCCACCTGAAGAGATGTCTTAAAGAAGAACGGTTTATGTTTGGTGAATGTCACCTTAAGTGAAGTGTAAGAATTCCTATATGTAGGGTTGTAACATTTATACCCCTTTGTGGTCGAGAAATATCCTAAAAAGACATCTTATTGCTCTCTAGGTCTCCATGAACAGACTAATTCATTTCGATAGAGAAAAGAAAAAAAAAAAAAAAAACAAACAAACAAGAAAATAAAAGTAGTACCTTCAGCATGCTAGCTAGGTCTCCATAAGTTTGCTCAAAATGGACAAACCGTTTCCAAACCTGGAGATAAGAACAAGTAGAATAACTTAGAGAGGTACATGTTCCTTTTATAATACAAAAAGGCTAACTAAATCCTTAGATAATAAATAAACATTCAAAAAATTAAGGTCAACTACTTCCCTTGAGATTACACAAATATCTCTTCACTTAAGGACATGAATTACACAAATATTTCTTAAATTAAGGTCATTCTTACCGCAACAATCAATAATGAAAATGCATAATAAGTACTATGAGAAAAAAAAAAAAAACTGTAGAGAGAGAAAAAAATCTCATAATTTGGATGAAATTTTCAAATTTACCCATTAGCAGCCAAAAAAGGATTCGGTAAATTTAAAATAATAACAAATACTCGAGTTCTTTAAAGAAGAGAACGGTTTTGGGACTGCAACCATGATCGAGAGTGTGAGTGTGAACGTACAATGTAAAATTAGGACTAGAAAAACAACTTAAAGCATGTTAATACATATGCATCGGCTACAAACTCTACTGCTTTTCAATGGTACAATTCCAAAAGACCAGTTAAGGCATGTTAATATATATATATATATATACATATATGCAAAATTAGGAGTAAAAAAACAATTTAAGGTACATTAATACTGCATTTTAGTAGTATTCAAATCCGCTAGTCCACAAGTACAGTTACAGACTACAAGAGTCAATAAAATAACTTTTTTATGTAGGAAACAAGGAGAAATAACTTAAGTCGAACCCAAGGCATCAGCATTATGTTAAGAAATCGATATGCACCACACAATTTGATGCACAACGACATGTTCAAAGGTTAATGTACCAATATGAGTTTGCTATAAAACTGGACAATGAGACAAGGTGGCTAAGCAAAGAAAACAAGGAAACTTAAATCCATTGTTGCTCATTTTGGATAACAAATTATTATACAGCACAGTAGAAAAAGCACTATCACTTTGTTGAGGCTAAAATGTTGATCTTTCGTAACGTGGCAAGCTATCGGAAGTATAAATAAAACTAACACACAGAATTTCAGCTACCTCAGTGGATTCCTCTAGAGGCAAGGTACTTAAAGCGCGCTCAAATAAAGCCCGAATATTTCTGTCGTCATTCAATCGAGCAAGGAAATCTGCATATCTGTCAAATTACACACATATCAATTGGCACCAATTTTTTGTAAGACATAAAAGAGAAGATTAAAAGTTATACTGATCTGTAAACAAAATACAGGATATTTAGTTCTGGTTGTTGGCAGCCAATCGAGACCCACCAAATTAAGCTATCCCACATCCTCAATATCTCTCCGATCCTAGTAGTTTTTTTCAAAAGCGCAATAGTTTTATGACTTAAGAAAAAAAGGGTGAAGCATTTTTTCAGGCATAAAATGCAAAAATGTTTACAATTTTTTTATATAAGAAATAAAATAAAATATTATTCAAAAAAAGATAATAGAATCAAAGAAACCAGAGATTTTCCAAAAGATTGATTAGAAAATGGTGGGATTTTGAAGAATACCTCAGGAAAAGCGCCCTCCTGGAACATATTTAGAGTTTTTAGAAGACTGTTCTATTCCCACTAGATATAATCCTATTTCTAACCTTCCAAACTCCTAAATCAAGCAGATACTATACCACCAAAGAGTTACAGCCTTAGCTTTATTGAAGAAGGACAAAGGGTACTCTGAAAAATGTATTGGTACTCTCAATAAATGCAGATAAAAATAGTTACTCGTTGAAATTCTTAATAATTGTCACCATAAGGTCTGGACTTAGTGACAGTTCACAGTTCCTAAATATCAGAGATGGACAAACTCACTCGAGAATATACGTGGCTTCATTCATAAACCGTTTCATTCCATCTTCAAAAATATTGTGTGCAATCTGCAGCATCGTTGAAGACAAGTAAATAAGATGATGCAGATATTCTTGCTTAGTTAAATGCAACACGTCTTTAATTAATCATGGCCATAGGAGCAAAAAAAATTGGTTTATTCAAAACATCGATGAGCAGAGCATTAAGAGCATATAATCCACATCTTGACCTCACATGAAAATAGAAGCGACTACATTGCTTTTAGCACAAATGGCAACTTTAGAAGTGTAAGAACGACATTCAATTCCTTATCTTAAGTAGAGTAACTGATCAGATCTAGAATAGCATTACCAAAGTGGAAAGAGAGAGACCTTGGGATCCTTGTCGAGACAAAAGGTCATCATAGCATAAGCAACATAAACATGATATGTGCAATTTGGGGACTTGCGAGCATCCAAAAAGTGCTTGCGAGCAGCCTCAACTCCTTCGTTTCTTCTAAGGAAACGGATAAACTGCATCACAAGCAACAAGTCAGGTATTCTTCCCATAGAATCCTCAATAGCAAGGCATACAATACATATATTTGCATAGCAAACCATAGAGCAAAAAAGTCTGGGAGCTGAAAATGAAATAATTTGATTTCTTTCCCGTTTCTGCTAGTGACAGGAGATCAAAACTTTTAAAATCCTTGTTTAATAATTAGATCCCACCCCAACCTAAAATCCAACATGATCCATAACATTACTAGTATACTCGTACAAACATTTCGAAGCTGGAATTCATTCCCTCGAACACTAAAGATTTGCCACTTTAAATAGGTTTAGACTTTCATATTCCACGAAAAAAGGGAACTTAATATGATTTTCATTTTCCCACAAAACCATGCATCTAAAGCATTCAACATTTTGCAAGTCCTCGTGAAGTGTGAACCATCTATTCAAAGCCACATCTCGCAATAGAACGTCTCACAAAGAGATTGTGTGATACTTATTATCACCTTCGAGCATGCAGCCAACTCGAATTCAGATTGCCGGTAGCACAACAGCTCTATCTCGCAACCTCCACCCCCATTTTAGAGAGTGGTTTTACAAAATCAGGTAAGATAAAGCTTTGGAAATCATTTTAGATAGAAAATATTATAAGCTAGCAAGAAATAAGGTTCAATGGCAACATTGATAGTACTTGAGTATAAATGATTGGCAAGTAGTCATACCCCTATAGTACATTGCGAGGCTAATTGCCTAACAGGCATGCACATCATAAATGGTGAGAAGTCATACGCTTACAAAAGTATAAGAAAATGAAATGAACATACAAAAATAAAGACATACAATGAAAATATGAGTAAACGGTTGTCATGGACATGTGGCCATGGGCAACACAATTTGGACAAGCATGACCATATTCTCCCGCATTTAATTGCTAGATGTTCCTGTCAATCATTACTCCTCGAACTCTGTGATCTAGATTGCAATTGATTTCAGATCTTTGACTTGCTCCCAACTAATCAAAGCATCAGAGAGCCCTTTCCACTTCACAAAAAGTTTCTGAACACAACGTCGTGGCTTACCCACTCGTGATGTTTTTTCAACGAGGATCTCTTCTATTTTTGACATCTCAAATATTTAGCATTAACCCAACGACCTACCCTTATTCTTGAATTTTTCCAATGTGTTCCAACTCTTGTAATTTGCTTCTTGCCAAAATTTCAACATTCATTGGGAAAAACAAAGAACACAATTCTTGTTTAAGTCCTTCTCATGTATCAATTTTGAATGTCGACATACCGAGACCTCCACCATAGTTCGGTGTGTTGCTAAGGTAACTTTTGATTCCTCCGTAATTGTACTCTTGTGACCCTTAAGTATTGTTCCAAATAAAAAATGAAGTTCTCCAATGTTTTGGCATCACGAGCCCTACAAGAGGGCTTAGGTTCAAGCAGTTTCACTTAGTTGAACTGGACCACACCTAGTCGAACTTGATTTCCCACCGCTCTCATGATAGATTCGCCTTTGTCCTCACGGCATCGTGGCAACTCTAAAATCTTCAGAAAGGTTTGTGACCATCCAAACTATTGCATTTCGGGAGTTGCCTAACTCTTCCACACGCTACTCCATCTAGGCTAGAGAGCCACTCAAGTTGTCCCCAAGCTCAAAGCTGCCTGGTCTCACAGCTTCGGCTTTTAGGGTCTTGACCCTCATCATCAACTCCTGGATGAGCATCTCATCTAAAGCTAGCAATTGTGTCAATCTTATCGACTTTAACAGCAATCTCATCCAAGCGAGATTTCAAATACTGAACGCTGTCAAAGACTTCTCTCAAATAGAACATTTGCTCTCTGATCTCATTTAATCTGTCAACATGGGACTTTCCGAACTACTTGGTCTCATTCAATCTGCCAACATGGGACTTTCCTAACTACTTGGTCACATGCATGATTACTGATTCCAATTCTAGGAGTCAACTATCGTGTGGCCCTTACTTTTCCTATAATCAAGTCAACTAACTCGAATCTGGATCGCTAATGGCATAACAGCCCTATTTTGTAACCTCCATCCGGGTTTAGAAAAATAATTTTAAGAAATGAGGGTAGAGAAAGTTTTGGAATATATTTTAGAAAGTTTCTCAAATGTTATATGCTCGCAACAAGGGACAACATTGCAAGCAGACAACCAAGTAAGAAAGGGTTTACAACTAGTCATACTCCCTTATAGTACATTATGAGGCAAATTGTTCATGATAAGCTTGCACATCAAAAATTGCAAAGAATCATAAGGTTACGAAAGCATAAGAAATGAAATAAACATATGAAAGTAAAAACATACAATGAAAATATGACTAAATAGGTTGCGTAAGCATGCGACGATGAGCAATACGCCTTAGACATGTATGATCATGACACCATGCATGTATGTGGAAGCATTCACAAGCAAAAATGTCAAACTCACTTGAATATGTGTCAGTGCAGTCGCATTAATCCCATCACCCAAAATGCTTTCATATATCTTCTTTGCCGACTGCAATAAAGAATTAGAGTTAAACAAATAGACAAACTTGACATACAAAATGTTCAAGGAAACCAAGATTCAATGCCTGAAGTGATCCACGAGATTCTTCTAGCTCTGCATAAGCATATTTGAGCATATCCGAGCCTGTATGTAAAATAAGAGAAAAGGTGATTGGAGGAGAAAAGAGGAGAAATGAAACTAGGAGTATAAATACAGGAACCAAAATCAAAATGTTTGAGCTACTTGAGATAATCCATTAAGCAAATACTAATACACTTCACGAGATGACTAGTTTGATGTACACCATATATGCAGAGAAGAAGAAAGAAAGCAAGAAACTAACATATATGCTTGAAAAACACTACCATGTTATAAGAGTAAGCCCAGTTTTTAATTAAATAATAAACAAGAAGGCAATGGGAAAAAAATATCTATAGAAAAGAAAAATAATTAACTTACCAGGAAGAGCCTTCAAAGCTCGCTGAAATACTTTAATTGCAGCATCTATTGATCCATTATTTGCATGCCACATAGCATAATCATACCATACATCAGGATAATGGTACAGGTACATAAGACACTGAAAAGATCCAAGTAGAAAGAAGAAATCAATCATTTGAACATTATCAATAAATGGTTATGCCAAGATGAATATATTTCTGAAGAGTACAGATAACATCAAACAAAGAGCAGCTTACGCTAGAAGCACATAAAGTGCTTATACTAAAAATAGGTTGGATCATTCTCTCTACCTTTTTTTTTCTTTTTTTCGTTTGCAATATGGGATGCTTCCGGAAACCTCTGACCTGAAGACTTGCTAAACTAACATAACTGGCCCCTTTGCGAATGAGTGTGTGGGGCCTCCATTATACATACTTAGTCAAGAAACGGTAAAATGGGAAAAAGATGAGAAACAGTTAAGAGTGGGAAAACAGGGATTGTGCATTCTGTTGCACTGAGTTGGGGGGTGGATGGTTATTAGGGGTCTGACATGTAACAGTTAGTGTAGAATTTTGTAGACTGTTTCAGTCTTGAGGAGGAGAAGACCAGCTCTCTCAAATAGCTGGGAATGTTCTTGGTGACTGTTTTTCCTTGTCATATCAATCCAATCAGTTGCATAACCCACTATTTATTGAACTATAAATAGAACACTGCTGGTTTCCTCTTTATTATCTTGTTTGTTTATTTTGTATGCATTTTGCGAGTGATTTGCTGTTAGATGCCTAACATAGTGGTATTAGATCATCTTGAGGCGAACACAAAAAATGGCCTAGGAACTGATTGAAGAAAGGATGAAAGGTATTGAGAAAGAAATAGGAGAGATTAAAGAAGCGGTTTACAACATGGGAAAACACCTGCAGCATTTCTTCGGCAGAGTCGCTAAGGAAGGGGAATCATCTCATTCGAAGAAGGAAGAAGGCAACAGCGAGTGAATTAAGTTCAAGAAGTTAGAGATGTCAATTTTCTCTAGGATTAATCCTGATTCCTAGTTATTCCAGACTGAGAGATATTTTGAAATGCACCAATTGAGTGATAGAAATAAAATCATAGTATCGATCCTGAATTTTGAGCAGCACGTAGTTGACTGGTACCCTTGGTCAATAATTGAAGGAAATTTAAGTCCTGGGAGGATCTAAAGATCATGTAGTTTGCTAGATTCTGGCCATCACAAAAGGGAAGTTTATTCGTGAGATTTTTGTCAATTACGCAAGAAGGAATCGTGGCTGAATTTCAGATGAAATTTCAGACATACTCAACACCGTTGCAGAACTGTCGGAGGATGTTCTAGAAAATACGTTTTTGAATGGGCTTGACCCTACAATTAGGGCTGAAGAGGTGAGTAGAAACCGGTCAGGCTAGAAGAAATTATGAAGCAGACTCAGCTAACTGAGGATTGGCCATGAAAATGGCTATTGATATGATGGGAAGTGGATCGGATATTGACTTTAGTGAGACCCCATTTCAATAATGTTAAAGAAACAATAAATACTGCAAAATCAACGAACTGAACCACAGAATCACTATTGATGAATGTCTTTGATAACCCATAAATCAGTATACAAATTTAGTACCCATAGGCATCATAATAATTTTGAATCATTAGCTACCTGCTCGTATGTGAATATAATCCGCTTGTTCGATGATGTACTGTCTATCCTCTGGGGATTTCCTCTGAAATTAGATCAAATATGTAAGAGAAATTATAATTCAAGATCCCAGTGCAATAGATCAACAACAATACCAGAAGATACGTCCCAAACGACACAAATAAAAGAGTGACAAAATATTTTCAATGCAAACCGAAGTAACTGACACCCATGGCAGATTCTTACTTTTCAAATGCTATTAGCCTTTTCCATGACATCCATTGCAGCTCTTCCTGTGAGATCAAATTTTAAACACTTGGATTATCTCATAGTAGGATGCTTCAATAATACAGCCTTGCCAGTGTATGTCACCGATTTCCAAAGAAGAAAGCGAAGTAAGCAATACTTTTAACACTACATTACCACCCAATGATCACAAACAACATATTCAATTTACCATGTATTTGAAATTCTCTGAGGGGAATATCTAGTATCTAACAATCAAGCATCATAAGTTACGTGCATTTAGCCTGTAAAAGTTTTTATCCAGTATCTAACAATCAAGCATCATAGGCAGACATGATTCCACAAAAATTTTGGAAAATATGCAGGGATCTTGAAAAGGCTTCGAATTTAGTCTTTCAAAGAAGAGTTAGCTAACGAGATATGATGCAAAGCTTTTCAGGGCAATGATGACATTAAATTTTAAACTATTGTACTAATACAAGAAAAAAGGAGCCACGAAGAGATAGGAAAACTCCCCAATAAGAAAATAAGATAGTTACAGCTTCCTTAAACGCACAATCACATGTATCAGTCACATACTTGAACAACAGAAATAGATGGCCACCAATCACATATCATAGAAAGGAGGAAAAAAAATTGCCTTCGGGGAGCCAGTTGGTGGTACAGCAAGCATGTTGTCATCAATCTCATCCACGTACTTCTTCCTCTCCCTATAGACTGCCCGAGCACTATTAAATTTTGGTTGATATTCAGATATTAGTCCCTTGGCCTGCTCCAGAAAATAACACCAATTGTCTTTATTACACAAAGAAAACATACATACATACATACATATATATATATATATATATATAGATTTAACATACACATGCGCGAATGTAGTTAGTTTTTCATTCATGTGGAACATAAGTCCATGAATCCAGCACATTTGCTGCTGAGATCAACGAAAGAAAACATGACTAAAACCAAAGATGAAGGTTACTTGCCAGTTGACGGCTGACAGAATTCTCAAAATTTTCATAATCCCTCCATAGTTGCTCAATGTGATGGGTAGGAGTGATAATAGCTCTCTGGTAGACCTTCCGCATAGCAGTCATACGCTGTGACTCCTCCTGTGAGCTTAGAGCCTATAATGGTGGCACAAACTGAACAACGATTATCTATAATATTAACAAACCACCAAACTCATTATTAAAAGGTGATAAGAAATATATGATATAAAGAGTCCAACAAACCGGAAGTGACTTCAAGAAGGCAATGTATTCCATCCACACGGGGCCAGATGATATGTCAACACCTAGTAGCAAATGCAGTAGTTACAGTTATAATCTGACGCATTCGTAATGGTTAAAATTAATGTCAAAGTTAGGACATTCTTAACTATCAACTCAAAAATTATCTTTTTCTGTTTAATTTATAATATTTGAGGCCTAAAGTTCGACGGGTTTTTATTATATTATCAGTTTTACTTTTTTGGTTAGTTTTTTTATATTGTATTTATTTTGATGTATCATAAGCTGTAAAATAAGAAAGAAATAGTAGAAGTCGTTTTGGTATCCAAATAGGTCACATGTTTGAACCCTATAATCATTTCCTCCCCAATTAATATTTAATTAATTTCTGAACTCACAAGTGAAGAGGAGAGTTAAGTATTGATATAAACTTAAATTTACCATTGTCCATCAACTTAAGCTTTTGGATTCAGTGATAATTTAAAATAGAACCAAAGTACGGAACTATTCTCATTAGGAGTTGATTTAAATAGAGTGAGTGGGAGAAGAGGAAAGTTGGCAATTGTTCGACGGGTTAAGGCTCGAGTGATTTCAAGATGGAGGGTCCATGTACCTCAAATTACTTTTAGGTTTTTGTTCTGTTTTACTTTTTACATTTCAACAATATTCTAGTTCTATTTGGTTCTACTGGGTTCTGTTAGAGAACTAAGATATAATTGAAAGCATAATGTGAAACCAGTAAAGCTTTAAAGAGAAGGTATGAAAAATATCGATAGTAGAAGATTACCAAGATAACTAAGCATAAAATCAAAAGCTTTTCTGGTTTCCTCCTGGCCTTCCATTCCTTTCCTTTCATTGACCTTCTTAATGAATCGGATGTAGCAACGCCTGAATAACGAAAGTAGCAGAAGTAAATTCTTCAATTTAGCCACAAAAAGGAAGCTAACAGAAACAAAAGGTCTTTCCACTAGGCCATGAAAAAAGGAACACCAATGTATTCAAGCTACCAAACTTCACTCAGTAAAAATGATTAAAATCTGAATCATGCGTATGTATTGTTCAACTGTTTAAATGGATTTATGGGGACAAAACAGGCAACTTAAACTCACTGTAATAAACAATTAAACAAATTGGCACAGTTATTTATGATATTTAACTATCTAAGTATAGCATTTGTCCATCCAAAATCCATATACTTTTAATTAACCATAGTATATAGATAAAATTAACCAGAACAACTACCCAGGACAGTTATTTCCTTCGGATAAAAAAAAATTAACACGATCAATTCCAGACTATTAACAGCGTCAACATGTGCAAAGATAAACATGCTGTATACTCTTTCAGAAAAATTTGGCCATGACAGCATGGTTAAAAATGTAGCCAAAAATTCAGTGAAAAACATACTTAGAAAACCATTTTTGGTTTTTTTTTTTTTTTTCATTTTTTCATAGTTTGTCCTTGTGAAATTATGAGATTACATAACAATTTCACGTGCACAATGAGCATTACTTTTATCAGTCACCAAAAATGGTTCTCAAAAGAAACTAAACAACAAAAGGCCAATTTTAAGAAAAACCGTCGCCTAAAATTCCAAATTTTTTAAATTTTCCTTCAGGCTTCTCAATAAAATTTTGGATGTGTTGCAAGTGTAAATTATTATTACGCCCTTAAATATATGTGCCTTACTCATCTAGAAAGGCTAACTAAATCCTTAAATACTAGGTAACAATACAGAAAAATAGATCCTAGATATTAGGTAACACTACAGAAAAATAGAGGGGTTAACTAATTATCTTATTTCATGGGATTACATAAATATTCCTTAAATTAAGGCTAGGACTTACACAAATATTCTTTAAATTAAGATTATTCCTTGAACACTCCCCCTCAAGAGTAGGAATAGGTATCATCCATTCCCAGCTTGAATCCGAACTCATGAAACATTGAGCTAATAAAGTCCCTTCGTTAGTAAATCTCCCAATTGAAGCTGTGAGGATACATAACTAATATATACTATTCCATTCTCCAATTTCTCATTAATAAAATGTTGATCAATTTCAATATTCTTTGTCCTATCATATTGGACAGGATTATGTGCAATGGTAAGAGATGATTTGTTGTTGCAATACAACTATATTGAACCTTTTCCCTTAATCTATATATCATCAAGAATTTTCTTCAATCATAAGAGCTCACATGGCTCTTGCCCAATAGCACGAAACTCCGATTCAACATATGATCTAGCCACCACATTTTGCTTTTCTACCATTTCATGTCACAATTACCTCTGAGAAAAGTACAATGCCCCATCATAGATCTTCTGTTTACTATTAATTTAGCATAGTCAGCATCGGTGCCAAGGAAATTGTTCCATTTAAATAAGATTCTTTTTCCTAAAGTCCCTTTCAAGTAATGTAACACTTTATATGTTGCCTGGAGGTGAGGTTCTTGTGGATCATGCATAAATAACTAATAGGTGAAACAAAGATCATACCAAAGAGGAATGTGAAGACAGGTCAATAAGCACCGACTAAATATCTGTTTTGTAGCATCATCATTATTAATGATCATGTGTGCCTCCACATATTGCTTCCAATATTTAGCCTGAAGAAAAGTGGATAGTATAAAGATAGAATCTAAAATATTTAAAGCTAAATCCAACTATAAAAAAAAAACTACTTTCACCTGGGCATGTGTGAGACAATAAGCTGAGAAACTAATAGATGAGGTAATCAAGTAGGAAAACATATACGCATAGACAAACACAAAGAACATGAACCATAGTATTGGTAGATTTATGCATCCTCAATAACAGGAAAATCATGAGCTTTTCATTAATATGACATAGTACTCACTTCTTCAATCCAAACTTAAAGACAGGCAAAACTAAATCAACGATGTTCATGTTCCATGATTCTATCCACATTGCTATAAATATCCTTCAACAACTACGTCGTCTTTGAAGGACCATACTAACCAATTTCTATCTAAGACTATGGTAAGAAACATTCTCGTCATCCATCATCCTATAGTGATCGTTTAAAACTTCTTTCCCCTATTACAACCTACCAATTTGCAACCATTCCAAAGCACAATGGCAAAGATGCTTGCGAGCTGAGTGGCTAGGCAGGCAAAAGAAAATGAAGAGTTAGTGTACTTCCTTCCTGCCACATGACAGTCCTTGTCTAGATCCTTCTTAAAATTATTTCCTTTTCCTAATTCAAGCCAGTTAGAGATCTTTATTATAATAGATTCTTATTTGAATTTAGAGGAAGCGGATACCCAACCTTGCCCCACTCTGTCGTGTACACCATTCTTGGTTTCAAAAACAATTATTCTGATAGAAGCAAAATTAGTAATTTGGTATTGTTGCAAGTTACAATTGTTGATATTAAAGTTGATTACTCTAAAATCTATTTAATTATCAATAATTCGTTGTTCCTTGAATTTTTAAAGGAATTCAAAATGTCAACAGAATAATCATCATATGCAAAATATGAGAAGTACTAACCAGCATTAACTAAGCCTATGAAATAGTTACTCTATTGCTGCTCACAAGCTCAACAATAAGCAAGATTTAAGTTTCAAAATGGAGATACTCTAAGGGACAATAGACAAAAAAAAAGATATTGAAATATGTAAGAAACTCACAGCAGTGGGATACACCGTCAGCAGTTGCTCATACAATGGTGTTGCCTCCGATATTGGCAAACGCTAACAGGAAATAATTGGATTTAGTGTTAAATCACAGAGGAAATTCAAATTTAAACTTCATTGAGAGAGGGAGAGGTAGATGAGATGAGATGTGATGTGATGTGAAAACTAAAGATGATATCACACCTGCGCCTCTTTAGCAACGTTTTCTGCCACTTCAACATTGTACTTCAAATCATCCAAAAGTTTATTACTGGCTGTTTTATCCTGAACATGGAAGTTAAATGCATAAATAGGTTGAACACACAATGGGGCACACTAAGAGACAAAGGGAAGCGGCAATCCTGGACTTCCTTCTTCCTTCAAAGAAGAACTTACTAAAGGTATCAATCCAACAACAATCATTAGTTAACCATGAGTATTGAATATAGTGTAAAAGGCTCTTGGATCCTTATCCAAGTAGTCATATATTCCACAGATTAAGAATAGTCTATAAAGAAAAGAAAAAAAAAACTTCTCACCGATGTTTACAACCTATAGAATAAATCATGTTCAAGTAAGGTCGTAACTTCTCACTGATATAGACAAGACAAATATAAAAAAGAGAGGAAAGTGATCCCAGAGCTCAGAAAACCCAATCCAATCGACATTGTATAATTGGATTTTGTTCGAAGACTACTCTTAATTTCCCTTAAGACTCTTGATTCATGAAATTTTGTTAGACTACCGCAAAAAATTAGTACTGCACGTAATAAAGACTAAAGCAAGTGGACAGCCACAAATCCAACGGGAGTAATACTAAGCATAAAAAATTACAACAAACTCATTATTAGGAAGATCACCGTCGTCTACAATGGTCACAAGTTCCGACTATCCATCACCCCTACCAACAATAAGAATCTTACTACCTTCTTTCAATACTCAAGCACACATTACTTCCATGGGCGTAAGTGTCGAGTTACGCTTGTCCAACAAACTAACCATTCAACTGCTACCTTCGCGCCCCTTTCTTTCTTCTGACATACATAAAATATGTCAAATTACCCATGTTTCATGCTCCATGTCATCTACACCAAAACTCTTCTCATTCACCGCCTTGTTTATACCCATATAGGCTTTTTACTTCACCATGGAAATCAACTTAATCTACAATGGCTTGAGAAATTGTAGCCACTCTCCTCTAGTTGATTTGAAGTGAATTGCAAGAATATGGACTAGAGGCAGAATTGCGTTTTTGGGCTCAATATAAGAAAGAGACTCCACCTATGCCTAGCCTTACAAACATGGCTCCATTGACCCATCTTCTCCTTTAAACAACTATGCCTAGCCCTTACTGCACGTCGTTATCCTTACAATCCTCTAGTTTCTGAACATTTTATTTACACAAACATCTCATAATATCCTGAAACATTTTTCAGAGAGGGAGGTTGAAGAACATTCATACCTTTGATTCAGATCCCTCTGATGTCATAATGAAGAGAGTGCGTGAAAATAGAGTTGTGACGGTATAAGTTATACTGGTCTGCTTAGCTGAACAAGAAAAGCAAAAATCAGCGGAAATCCAATAAGCTAAAACAATAAAAACCCATCTGTGCGGCTTGTTAGTTAAATGCGGCTTCTTAGGTGGGAACGAACCAGCACCGGGGTATTCTTAACAAGAGGGACAGACGCACCGTTAAGGACAACCGGACGGCGGCGGTCTCAAAGGCGACAGCAGTCGGTTTCCGCGATTAGGGTTCGTCGGGACCCTCGGGTGAGGAAGACGGAGCGGCGGATCGCGGGTCGGTTCTTCGACTGTCCCGTGAGTTCGCCTCAGCCAGCGTACGGCCCGTGCCTTGCAGCCCGCGCTCAGACACCGACACTGGGCCGTTATCCATCCCGGCCCAAGAACAGCGACACCCAGAAGCCGAGCGTCGCCAATAACCTTCTCGACTTGTCGGCTCCATCGGCGACTCCGTTGCATTCTGCGGCTCGGCTCGTCTCGGCTCGGGGCGTGGCTGGACGGCTCGATATACAAATAATATACCGATTCCTAGATTTTCAATCCTTCCGGAGCCATTCCCGCCCTTGTTCCGGCTATTTAAGGTCAGTATAACTCCACTTTGATAAAAACAGGTTACGATAGGAGCGTATCTTGACGGTTAGGCATAAAGTTAGTTGTGAAGGAGCTCTAAGTGTATAACGTGGTTTTATAGGGAGTAGTTAGGCGTCGGAGTTAGCTTATAGCGATAAGTAACCTTACTATTGGCTTTAGTTATTTATGTATGACGGTGCGTGCCCTGTGGCCCTTGCATGCACCATGTGTGCGGTTGATGTATGCTATGTCATGAGTTTTTTTGCTGTGAAATGTCGATGTATGTCACGTTTATGTATGTGATGTTTTTTGCCATGAACTGTTATCCTGTATATATAAAATTGATTGATGTCATGATTGTAACGAGAACTTCGCATGTCGTGAATGTGATGACTGACGTACTACGATATGCTTCGTGATGTTTAACCAAGTCATGCTATGTAATGCGGCGAGGAGATGGAACGTTGTATGTATAATGCCATGGAGGTAAGTTTTAGGGACCTCATGCATGTTGTGTGTCATGTGCATAGGGTTACTTCCCCGTTATGTTAATGATGGTACGGACGCGTACGTTCAATATTTTGTTCGCTATGATATCATGCAGGCCCCTCCTTTTTCCATGGTGTCTGGTAACATATGTCATGCATACCCGACCAAGTCAGGTCCAGGGGGTTTGCATACGAACCCGCCTGGTGGGCACATAGTTACATACGTGGGTCATGCATGGAGAAGTATCATGCATCCACCCTGTCCGGATAAAACAAGGGCCTAAGGCCATGTAAAGAAATGGAAGACAGGTACCCTCACGTTCTTTTTTTCTCTTTTGTGCTTGTGCATGTGTGTTGTATGTGACCTGCATATATGTTCTGAATGTGTATTGTCTGTCTAACCCGAACAGTGGAGCAACTTACTAGGTATTTTGTAAAATACTCAAGCCACGTGCTACCTATATTTTCAGGTCCAAGGCTCCCATGTACGGTTGACAGCGGATGCAACGAAGACCATAAAGGTCTTAGGGAGGGCTTGTAGAGCAGTAGATGTTCTATTTGAGATCATTCGAAAAATAATTGTTGCATTCGTTTATCCTCATTAGTTGATTAATTTCCATGTTAGGTTGATCCGAACTAAGGATAATAATGAACATGTCATTCATCATTAAGGCAATGAACTACCGATAAAAGAAACAGATTTTTTTTTTTTTTTTTTTTATTTTTTATTCATTCGTCAACTTAAAATAATAAATTAAAAAAAGTTAAATTAATGTAAAAATATTTTAAATGTCTCAAAAATATCCTTAAACTTTACTAAAAATATTTTAAATGTCTCAAAAATATCCTTAAACTTTACTAACTCAAAAATACTAACTTAAAAGTGAGCGGTGTTGATGCTCATTTTAAAATTTAATGGATATTTGCTCATTTTAAAATTTAATGAATATTTTTTAAATACAATATTAATAATAAAGGATATTAAAAAAAAAAAAAAAAAAAAAAAAAAAAAAAAAAAAAAAAAAAAAAAAAANAAAAAGTAATTTTTCTTCCGTACTAAACGTACTGGTATTTTTTAGATTTTGTTGAAAGTTAAAAAAGTATTATTGAAATTTTAAAAAATTTAAGGATATTTTCTAGATAAAATATAACGTTTATAATATATTTATTAATTTAGAATTTAAATACAGTATTTACTTATTTTCTTAATTTTTTACTCAAATACTTTTTTTTGTTTTTAGAATTTGACTAATAAAAACCAAATCAAATATTTCTCAGAAAAGATAGAAACTCGTTTTTGAAAAATGATTAAATAAACAAAAATTTCAACAAAAAAAAAAAAAAAAAATTCAATATTTGCAATCTTTTAAAAAATAGAAAAACACAAGGCTAAATGAAATATCTCATAAACCCATTTTTTTTTCAAAGTATAGTTTGATTAAAAGAATTAATACATGAAGAGAAAATTGGAATAATTTTTTAAAGAAAAAGAATAGAGACAATGGAAAATGACAGACAATAGTAGTCCCAAACAGCCATTCAACCTTACTTTTAACACACAAATCCGACAGAAATATCATTCTGCTTCTCCTCCCTATCCCCGGATCGAAAAAAAGACGTTATCCAAACACATTTCAAGTAACTGTAGTAAAACTTCATACGTTAGATCCTTTGGCTTTTCCGGCCATACAAACATATTTAAATAATTGTCGTTTTGTAAGACCCTAATGAGCGCACAATTTTTATTTTTCTTCTACACGAATACAACCCCTACCCTGCAATACATTATTTTTAGTTCAACAAAAATCTATAACATCCTAATTGATACCTTATCCACTAGAGTATGCTCGAATTCATGGCGAAATTTGTCACACCAGACAACACTGCGCCACATGAAAATGCAGATAACACTTAGAAAAGTTTCATAAAATCTATATATCTATAATGACATGAAGCAGGAGGGGTTAAGAAAAAGATTAGTATATGTACATTTCATGCAGCTCTCCGATTCTTTGTACAGTCCAGTCAGTTTCAACTTCACTTACGTTGAGAAATGTGATCCCCACAGTCAGAAGACATGAAAACGCCATCCGGTGGTAGGGAAATGACTTTCGAATGCAAGCCCTTTAAGCATCTTCTTGTGTTTTGGCTTTATTGATTGATTCCATGGCTTCTTCAAACGATTTCTGTAAGGAAAACAAACATTTCCAGTCACAGAAAGCATTCAATAAACACAAACATTGCTTGAATAGTTTGCAACAGTTAGTCGTTAGTCGTTAGGTAACAGCACAAGTCCACAGCTATCAGATATTGTTCTCTTTGGACTTTCCCTTTCGGACTTCCTCTCAAGGTTTTTAAAACGCGGCTGCTAGGAAGAGATTTCCACAGCCTTATAAAGAATGCTTCGTTCTCCTCCCCAACCGACGTGGGATCTCTGTCATAGTTTGTAAAATCTATAAATAATATACTTTGTTTTAAAAGTAACTTTAAATGCCTATATGGTTTAAGAATCTACTAATAACATATTTGTGCTTATTCTATTTTGGTTTATAAGCTTTTAAACATTATGTTTTACTCCACGAACCATTCGGACAATGGCACATTTTTTATTATCTCATCAACATGTGTCTACATGGACAATTGGTCAAGTGTCTAAGTTTCCAAATGAATTAAGTTTCTTGTCAAAGGATCAAAAGTTCAATGACGAGGCTAGTTTTTTATGCAAGGTCTAGAGAATAAAACATAATATTTGAAAACGCAAAGGCCAAGACAAGCATGAAAATTCAGGGACCAAAGTCGTAACTATGCTCAAAACTATTAATAAGAACATACAAGTATGATTCCAGTTTTTTATGCAAGGTTTAGAGAATAAAACATAATATTTGAAAGCGTAAAGGCCAAGACAAGTATGAAAATTCAGGGACCAAAGTCGTAACTATGCTCAAAACTATTAATAAGAACATACAAGTATGATTGAATTACGATTCAAGTTTTTTATGCAAGGTTTAGAGAATAAAACATAATATTTGAAAGCGTAAAGGCCAAGACAAGTATGAAAATTCAGGGACCAAAGTCGTAACTATGCTCAAAACTATTAATAAGAACATACAAGTATGATTGAATTACGATTCAAGTTTTTTATGCAAGGTTTAGAGAATAAAACATAATATTTGAAAACGCAAAGGCCAAGACAAGTATGAAAATTCAGGGACCAAAGTCGTAACTATGCTCAAAACTATTAATAAGAACATACAAGTATGATTCCAGTTTTTTATGCAAGGTTTAGAGAATAAAACATAATATTTGAAAGCGTAAAGGCCAAGACAAGTATGAAAATTCAGGGACCAAAGTCGTAACTATGCTCAAAACTATTAATAAGAACATACAAGTATGATTGAATTACGATTCAAGTTTTTTATGCAAGGTTTAGAGAATAAAACATAATATTTGAAAACGCAAAGGCCAAGACAAGTATGAAAATTCAGGGACCAAAGTCGCAACTATGCTCAAAACTTAGTAAGCATACATGTATGATTTGAGTTTTTTATGCAAGGTTTAGAGAATAAAACATAATATTTGAAAACGTAAAGGCCAAGACAAGTATGAAAGTTCAGGGACCAAAGTCGTAAATCAAAACTATTAATAAGAACATTCAAGTATGATTCTCAAAATCTGCAAAAGAGCAGGATATTTCATCACTGGAAATGTGCCATTTTGCTAGGGGTAAACTGGGAGCAAGGGGTGGGGAAGAGAACAAAGAACTACATACCCCAGAATTGTGCATCTTCCACAAGGCCTCCCCACTTGTGTCAATTGCAAACATGCCACCAACTAAAACACTGCACAAAAATGTAACAATTCCCAGTCAAAGAGCACAGGCTCAATAAACTCAGACATTGTAAACATAGAAAGAGAATAATTGGAGTTGAAGAAGGCTCCAAGATAAACTCAAACTCATAAATTATTCTCAATTTTACATATAATAACCAAATCATACGGCAGAGTTCACATTCACAGCTCGACTATGAAACCAACGTCCATGTCTAATGCAAGAAAATAAAATAGTATAAGCTCCGTTTGAAAACTATATTTATCTTTGGTTTTGAAAATTAAGCTTATAAACACTACTTTCACTTTCTTTCTTTAATTATCTACTTTTTACATATACCAAAAATCAAGCCAAATTTTGAAAGCTAAAAATGTAATTTTTGAAACATTCGGTCACGGTTCAAGAATCGTCCAATTTTTTGGTTCCTCTGGTTTGTTTGGTTTTCAGTCCCTTTCCTCTCTAGTGAGCATCCAGCCTTTTGTCCATTCTCAAATTTCTACTTGGGGCAACTTTCAAATTCAATTGTTTCAGGGGAAAAAAGCAGATTCATACGACAGTAAGAACTGGTTTGTCGACCTTATCCAGGAAACAAAAACCCTCCCCACAAATCAAATGTTCCAAGAAATTCTTGCTACTATTGAACCAAGGGGATTAGCTAAGAATATTCACATGTTGTCCATCAAATACACACTATTCTGTGTATAATTTAGTTAAGGTATCGACTATTTAGAAGGAGTTTAGATCTCTGGAAGGGTAAAAATGATACAAAAATTCAAAAAACGTTTAAAAGAATTAATAGTTTTACATGAAGTATTGCAGTATCATCATCGAGCAAATTCACATACTAAATTATAACGAACACTGAAGCTTAAGTGGAGAATCGGGGAATAAATTTTGGGATGAAAACCGCGAAGATGGAGAAGCACAAGGAAACAAACCAAAAGCTTGAATTGAAAAACTGAAGAAACACATATTCACACGTGAAAACAGAACTTGGAGAACAGGAACAACGGTGACAAATATATCCAATCAACAAATTGGAAAAACGGATGCAAAATCAAGATTCAGGATTGCAGAGGAGCATTTCTCTAGTTTGTAAGCGTCGAAGCAAGTTGCTATCAGAATTCAAAACATAACTCATATTGGAAGAAAATATTAGGGTAACGAATGAATACCCGGCGAAAGCCAAATTGAGAAGAAACGCACGCGTGGTGAGAAACCGGAGCAGCATATGAAAATTCGTGAACAAGCCATCGACATTAGAACCAGAGCGAGCGGCAAATCCAGAGGAAGAACCATATCCATATCGAGGTCCACTCGCATTAGCATAGGAATTATATGACGAGTAATAATGTTGTTTAACAGATGGACCAGAAGCACAACGAGATCGAATATTATAATCAGCACGCTTACAATCATCGCCAAGAATCTCATACGCTTCCGAAACCTGTTTGAATCTCAAAGTAGCGGAGTCCCTAACGGCCTTCGGCGATTGGGAGTGCTTATCAGGGTGAAATTCCTTCGCCAGCTTCCTGAATGCCTCCTTGACTTCTTCCTTCGTCGCGCTTCTGTTCAAGCCCAGTACCTTGTAGTGATCGCGAACATCCATGGCCGATTATTCTCTCCGATCACAATTACAGCGGCGGGAGATGAATCCTTCGCGAAATGGAGTTGACGACGATGGGAATCTCTTCTTCTTCAGGAAATTCTGGAGTCGAGGAGCTTCCATGGAATGGAATCGAAACTCTGGCTTCTGGGAAGAAAGTTAGGTTCGCGGCAAAAAGGACATCGTGGCGGTGCCATGGCCACTTCTCTTAGACCTTGTTATAGGCTCAGTCTAATAAAATTAATTTTTTTTTTATATTATTATAAAAAAAATCATATTTATCTGCCATACATGTTATATTAATAATATTTATAATATCGACTATAGATATTAAATATTATTTATTTTCGTAATAATAAATACAATTGAATTGGATTGTAACCTTATTCTCAAGTTAGACAGGTTGACCCGACCAAAAAAATATCGACCCAAATTTTTAGTTTTTGAAACATTCGGTTCGATTGTTGGATTAATCTTTTTTTTTCTAATTACATTTTAAAAAAATTATATTTATTCATAATACATGTTACATTCATAATTATTATTAACCTCTGTTACATGTCAAACATTATTAATATTCATAATAATTGATAGAGTTCGGTTGGATTGCAACCTTATTTTTGGGTTAGTTGGGTTGACTCGACTAAAAAATGTCAACCCGTAAACCGACTTGAATTTTTCAAAAAATTCAAACCGAATCTAAAAGAAAATTTAACTCAATTCAATCTTTATAGTGTTTGAGTTGGATAGTTCGAATTTATCCGATACTTTGATCATATGAACTTCCCTACTTTTCTACGGAAGTATGTTGAGCGACATTCTTAGCTCGAGTGAAAAACCACCGGCAACATTCTTTGTTAGGTCATGAGCTGATATGACCTAACTCCTGTGAGTGGTTTACATTTTTAGTTTCTTTTAGCTTAACGGGTCGGGTTCAAATTAAATAGTTCAAACAAACTTATTGCTATCATTTCATATACATGTCGGCAGTGACCTTATGATTGTTAGTGCACAACTCAAGTAGAATCTGGTATATATAAGAAGTGATCTTATATGTACGTGCATCCAGTGCCGGGCATGAATCTAGTATAGAATCACATCATATATACACAAGTAATGACCTTATATGCTTAGAATTAACTTTCTCCCCCTTTTTTTCGGTCTAATATTTGTTCTCAAAAGTCTGATGAACTGGGTTGGAAAGATGTGGTTCCTCAAGGAAGTCTTGGGCTCTTTCAGTTGGAAATAAAATAATTAATCAGACAATGGAATTGTGAGACTTCGTAGTTCCAACCTAGATAAAACATTTTTATGCACCGTCTGCATCAATTGGCTCGCACAAAAACTCCTAAATCAATCCCGAGACTTTTCTTCCACATCTCCTATAATCGAAACTTGTTCAAACATTACTCGTAGAGAATTACCAAAATTAAAATTCTATTTCTTCTTAAGAAGAAAATTAAGTCATTCCTTGAGAGCCGCTTTACCGATTAGGTTACTTCAGCAGCTACGTGATGATTCGTCGTTCGTGGTAGGCATAGGAGTCGGACAAAGCGCCCAGTAAGCCACCAACTCGGCCTAGAGCTCGACCTTTACCTTTTGAGGTGGACTCTACCAACGTCTCTAGCCCTTTTCTAAAAATAAAATAAAAAAATGTAAAATATTAATGATTTACGAGAAATGTATTTTAATTTTCTTTCAAAATTATTTATTTAAAAATGTAAGGATATGATTGAAAATCTAAATTTCAAGAAGAGTAATGTTGACAGCAAGAAAGACAAGAATAGGCACAGTCATGGCACGTGCGATCAACAAAAAAAGAGAAGGCACGTGAGAGACAGAGTGACACGTGGTGCACTAATGTTAAGGAAAGTAATTAGGTCCCAACGTTCATGTGGGGGCGCTGACTCAGACCGAACAGTGCAACGTTCATTTTGGCAGAAAAAGAAAACATCCCAACACTTCACAAACAACCACAAAAAAAACAAACCACTTACCTTTTTTTTTATAATAATCCGTCCATTTCTCTCTCCCTCTCTCACTAAAAATAAATAAAATAAAATAAGAGTCAGTCAAGTCAACTCGAGTATAGTTTAGAACCGAACCCTTTCGCCGCTTTTAGGTGTATGTAAGTTGGTTCCTCCATAAGTTGCGAGGCAGTACGAACCCTCTTTATGAGGGGAACAAGGAGGAGTCCGCTGTATTTAACCTTAACTATCAACTCATGGCTCCCGCCTTAGTAAATTAACGACTTTCTTATAATCATCCATCAACTGGCTCAGATTTCTGAGATGCTGGCACAATTGACTTGGAGGGTCCGTGCCCTTGAGGGTAGACATGGAAGAGCCCTGGTTTTAAACTACTCATCTTTTGAAAAGACATTACAACTAAGCACTTAACCCTCGTTGAATCATTCATTGTTCCGTCTAGGAGCTTAACCCTAATGAAAGAAAAATGCTAAAACACGAACCCTTATCATATTTAGGGACTAGATCATATTACCCATCGGTCCGAATAAACTAAAAATTTACGGTTGTACTAACGAAAGAAAAAAATAAAAAATTATAGGAATTAAATTAAAACTTTTAAAGTGTTTTAATTGTTTTTAATTATTATTTTAATGTAAAAAATCATCTGACAAAATCTTCGTGTAGGCTAAATAAAAAAAAAAAAATCAAATTAAATTAAATATTAAGATAAAACCAAAAAAAAAAAAAAAAAAAAAAAAAAANAAAAAAAAAAAAAAAAAAAAAGATTCCCTTTTCGAGTGGTGTAAATGCAATGTGTATGATTCTGTTTGCAGAGTTGGTTTTAACTTTTTAACTCACTTTTATATTTATTTATTAATTTAATTTATTTTATTTTATTTAAATACGTTTAAATTTAGACCGGCAACAAGGAAGTCAGAGCCATAGAGACGTTGGACCAACAAACTTTTAATTATTAATTTACCTTCCTCTTATTTTACTATTTTTTTTTAATTATATTTATTTTCTCATTATATAATACTCAAATATTTTTCATATTTGTAATAAGGGTAACGTTGGATTGTGAACTCTATTTTTTTTATTGGTCGAGTTAACCCGATAAAAAAGTTTCAATCTGTAAACCGAACCGAATTTCAGTTTAAAACAATTCAACCTAACCCAAATCGAAAAAAAAAATTACAGCCCAATCTAACCCATATTGCTAAGGGTTAGAGTAGTCTAAATTGTTCGATACCTATGTTAATTTCATATAATTTTAAATATTAAGATTAGTCTATTAAAATTAATTTTTTTTTAAATAATGAGGATTAAATTGTAATTTATAATCAAAATTTTATTTTTATCCGTTGGATTAAAATACACGAAAAAAGAGATTAAAATGGAAATTTTAACCGTGATCATAAATGCGAAGTCCAGTCAAAAAGTCGCATAATGAGCGTGGAAGGAAAATTGGTACGATCCCCGTTGTAACGATTCATTGTGTGGACTCCACAATCTTCATGCTCTTCCACGTGGCAAATTGTCTTACGTGTCACTCATGACGTGGCCCCAGGCGCCCTCTCAACTTCCCCCCTTCTTTTAAAAACCCTTGAGAGGGGGCTTTACTCTTTCATTTTCCATTTTGCAAAGCCACTGGGGGATTGAAGAAAAAAAATAGTGAGAGAATCTCTACCAAAATTTCATTGATCTCTCTAAATTTCTTTCTCTGTTCTTGAATCGAGAAGTTTCAGATCCGTTTGAGGTTAAAAATGGCGGAGAATTGCGTTCGAAAGCTCTTCGTCGAGATCTGTAACGCCAAGAACTTGATGCCGAAAGACGGTCAAGGAACGGCTAGTGCTTACGCGATTGTGGATTTCGACGGGCAGCGGAGGCGGACGAAGACTAAATTCCGAGATCTGAATCCACAGTGGGACGAGAAGCATGAGTTTCTTGTTCACGATACGGAGACTATGGAGTCGGAGATTTTGGAGGTCAATTTGTACAACGATAAGAAGATGGGGAAGAGAAGCACGTTTCTCGGTAAGGTTAAACTCGCCGGAAGTACTTTTGCGAAATCTGGATCTGAAACGCTTGTTTATTATCCTTTAGAGAAACGTAGCGTGTTCTCTCAGATCAAGGGAGAGTTAGGGCTAAAAATTTATTATATCGATGAAGATCCACCTGCTGGTGGTGTTTCTGAATCTGATCAGAAACCGGAGACTGTTACTCCAGTAGCCGAGGAGAAGCCACCGGAGAATCAGGAGGGAAAAGTAGCGGAAGTCAAGGAGGAGGAGAAGAAAGAAGAAGAGAAGCCGAAGGAAGAACCAAAAGCAGAGGAGAAGTCTAGTGAAAATCCGCCGGAAAATTCGAAACCAGAGGAATCCCCTGCTGTTGAACCAGAGAAGCCTGCAGAAGTGGAGAATCCGCCGATTGCACATACGGAAAAGCCAATGAAGATGCAGAAGGCGAAATCGGAAGCGGAAAAAAGAGGCGATCTAAGCGTAAACGGTCTCGAACTTCGCTCTCTGTCGAATGATCGAAGCCGCAGCGCGTACGATCTTGTCGATCGAATGCCGTTCCTCTACGTACGCGTCGTTAAAGCAAAACGTGAATCTTCAGAAGGTGGATCCTCCATTTACGCAAAGCTTGTGATCGGAACTCACAGTATCAAAACGAAGAGCCAGAGCGAGAAAGATTGGGATCAAGTGTTCGCATTCGACAAAGAAGGATTGAACTCAACGTCTCTGGAAGTTTCCGTTTGGGCGGAGGAGAAGAAAGAGAACGAAGATCATTTAACGGAAAATTGTTTGGGAACGGTGTCGTTTGATCTGCAAGAGGTTCCGAAAAGAGTCCCACCGGACAGTCCTCTGGCTCCGCAGTGGTACTCTCTCGAATCGGAAAAGTCACCGGGAAATGACGTCATGCTCGCCGTTTGGTTGGGGACTCAGGCCGACGAGGCGTTTCAAGAAGCTTGGCAGTCGGACTCCGGGGGGTTGATTCCGGAGACCCGAGCCAAAGTGTACCTCTCTCCGAAGCTGTGGTACTTGAGACTAACGGTCATCCAAACCCAGGATTTGCAGTTTGCTTCGAAGTCCGAGCCTAAGACTAGGAACCTCGAGCTTTATGTCAAAGGCCAGCTTGGGCCACAAGTTTTCAAAACGGGAAGAACCTCAGTCGGCTCGGCTAATCCAACATGGAACGAGGATTTGGTGTTCGTAGCAGCCGAGCCGTTTGAGCCGTTTTTGGTGGTGACCGTAGAAGATCTGACAAACGGACAGTCAGTGGGCCAGGCGAAAATCCAGATGGCAAGCATCGAGAAAAGGACCGACGACTGGACGGACACAAAATCCCGATGGTTCAATCTTGTTGGAGACGAAAACCACCCTTACACCGGGAGAATCCACCTCCGAATCTGCTTAGAAGGCGGATATCACGTGCTTGACGAAGCCGCGCACGTGATCAGCGACGTCAGAGCCGCCGCAAAACAGCTGACGAAACCACCGATCGGACTCCTCGAAGTCGGAATCCGCGGCGCCACAAATCTCCTCCCGGTGAAAACAAAAGACGGTACACGTGGCACTATCGACGCATACGTGGTCGCCAAATACGGCCCGAAGTGGGTCCGAACCCGCACAATCCTCGACCGCTTTAATCCACGCTGGAACGAGCAGTACACGTGGGACGTCTACGACCCTTGCACCGTCCTCACGATCGGCGTCTTCGACAACGGCAGATACAACCGTGAAAACGACGCCGCTTTGAAACAACCCGGAAAAGACTTACGGATCGGTAAGGTCCGAATCCGACTGTCGACACTGGACGCTAATCAGGTGTACTCAACCTCATACTCCCTTACGGTGTTACTCCCGACCGGCGCCAAGAAAATGGGAGACCTCGAAATCTCCGTCCGGTTCACCTGCTCCTCTTGGCTAAGTCTAATCCAGTCCTATTCAACACCAATGCTCCCAAGAATGCACTACATCCGCCCATTGGGTCCGGCCCAACAAGACATCCTCCGCCACACAGCCATGAGAATCGTAACTACCCGGCTTTCCCGGTCCGAACCGGCCATGGGTCAGGAAGTGGTTCAGTACATGCTCGACTCGGACACACACGTGTGGAGCATGCGAAGAAGCAAAGCCAATTGGTTCCGCGTCGTCGGTTGTCTCTCACGCGCCGTCTCTCTAGCCCGCTGGTTCGACGGGATTCGCACGTGGATCCACCCTCCGACCTCCATCCTCGTCCACGTGCTCCTCATCGCCGTCGTCCTATGCCCAAATCTCATCCTCCCCACCATCTTCATGTACGCGTTTCTAATTCTCACGCTCCGTTTCCGTTACCGGCACCGGCATTCCCACAACATGGACCCGAGGTTGTCGTACGTGGACTTCGTGAGCGCCGATGAGCTCGACGAGGAGTTCGATGGGTTCCCCACCACACGATCTGGGGACCAAATTCGGATCAGATACGACAGGCTGAGGGCGCTGGGTGGTAGGGCCCAGGTGCTGCTGGGTGACGTGGCGGCGCAAGGGGAACGATTGGAGGCGCTGTTTAACTGGAGGGACCCGAGAGCCACAGGGATTTTTGTGGTGTTGTGCTTGGCGGCATCGCTGTTGTTCTATGCGGTGCCGTTTAAGGTGTTTTTGTTGGGCTTTGGATTCTATTACCTCCGCCATCCCAGGTTTCGCGACGACATGCCGTCGGTTCCGGCTAACTTTTTCCGACGGCTGCCGTCGCTTTCCGATCAGATTATCTGATGATTTTATTACCTCTTTTTTTGGGGTTAATTATGATTATTATGTATTAGTTACTGGTTTATTAATTATATTAATTAGTTTGTTTACTCAAAATAGTGGTAAATAATTGGCTACAAAAGCCTTCTTAATTATTAATTTGTTTTAAAAATATCACTCATTAATATCTTTAAATTATTTTTAAAATTTTTTAAAAGTAAAAAAAAAAAAAAAAAAAAAAATATATATCTGGTGAGTAAATATTTTAAAAAATACACATTAAAATTTAAAATTAGCATTAACACCTCTACCTTATAAAAAAAATTCATAAAAATTATATATAAACAGAACGCTTATAATCCTTTTCAATTTTTTTTTCTTAGAATTAAAAGAGTATTAAGGTTACTTTTAAATGTTTATAAATTTTTTTGAAACCATAAAAATAATTTTAAATTTTGTAAAAAACTTTAAAATATTTTTTGAAGTTTTAAAACATATTAATAAAACTTTTTTAAAATTACATTTTAAAACTTTTTTTGAAATAAAAGTAGAAATATATTTTTATTGGATTAATAATAATAATAATAATAATAATAATAATAATAATTGTTTATTTATCATGATTTTAAAATGGGGGTGGAGAAGGTTACCGTTGGAAGGTGGCTATCTTTACAGCATTTATGGTATACACCGCCCCGCGCCGACCACGTATGACCGTTGCTGGAAAAAGAAAAGGCCTATTTTCTAAATAATTAATAGACTTCAAAACTTGCTTTTTTTAAAATATTTATTAATTCATATAAAATTAAAATAAAGCTCAATTTCAGATTCTCAAAATTTTAAAAATAAATTCAAATGTTTCCCAAAATAATATAATTTTTTTTTGTGCTAAATGCTTAGTTATTTTGTTTAATTTCAGATTCTCAAAATTTTAATATATTTTTGACAAAAATTTAGTAAAATGGAATTAATGAAAGTTTTATCGATTAAACTTATTATAATATTATTACAAGTTAGAGCCATGAAATAGTATTAGGAATCACGACTCTCTACAATGGTATGATATTTTCTACTTTAATTCAAAGTGACCCGTAACAATTTGTTTTTAACTTTAACTCGACTCGTTAGGGTTCAAGACATCTTCTTTTTAATAACTAAATAATAATCAACCATGTGGGTCCCACTTGCTTTTCTAAGAGATTTAATAATGGGCCCATTTGTGCTTCAAAACTGCAATTCTGGCCCAACTTTCGGAAATCTGAAGTTTAAATGGGCCTCAATTTCCACAAGAAATTGGCTCATTTATGTTACCTCAAGATCTAATTTTTACAAATATAATTTTTTTTAAAAAATAATTTATTTATTTGGTATATTTTCTTACATTTTAGAACGGATTAGAATGGATAATCAATCCAACGAAAAGTTTTAGAACGGATTATTTTGAATCTTGACGATCAAAATCATGTGTAAACAAAACTCGTGATTCGAATCACCGCACAAGAGATTTGATCAACACTACTTAAATGTTTGAAAGTTTAAGAATAGAAAAAATTGCAAAATAAAAAACCTTAGCTCACACCGGACTTAAAAAAAAAAACTCTATTCATCTTGAAGTTATGCGAAAACTAGGATTTTTTTTTCTATACATGCATGTTCACTTAATTGTGACTCTACGTGATTTGGCTCTACCCTAAGCCAAGTCTTAAGCTCGATCTTGTCTCTACAAAAGACCAAGGTCCTTCAAATGCAACGGTGCATCTCATTTTACTGTTTTGATTCTCAATAACACGGGTTACATACTACGTGATGTTATCCCAAGTCCTAGGATGAAGAATTGGACTATTCTTGCCAAATAGCAACTCTTCTCAAAATCTCAAAAGGCCGAGAATCTGTGATTAACCCGAAAACAACCTGATTTCATGGTCAAAATGGATTCTGTGTATCGAAGGGTGGTGAGAGTGAATCTATTTGACTCGGTTCATTGACTCGATCCATTCATCTAACCGTAACTAAAACCACTTCTCATATACAAAATTCATTTCTATCAAATGGTATGCTGATTGTCTAAATACTTCAATAAAATAATAATTTAATGACAAGTCAACTTTCTATTGATCAATTTCAACCAACTATTTTACTTAATTGATAATTGGAAGCACAATAAAAGTAAATTTTAAAAGCTTCAAATTTAATATATTAAAATGATAAATTATTTATTTACATATAAAATAGCAACCAACGAATTGTAAACCATTTCACACAATAAATAAATAAAATATATTATCTATAATTACACGTCATGCATATTTAAAATCAAATTGTTGATTTAATATTGACTAATTCTTCCAATAATAATAAATCTTTGGTTTGGTTTGACTTAATGGATCTCTCTTTAAAAGAATATTTTCCATTTATCCATTTATATAAAGACTCGAGTAAACGACTTTTTAAAACAAAACAATAAATTCGATATTATATGTATTTATTTAATCTCTAAATTAAAAAAAAACGTTTTAAAAAAATTAGAGTATAATTCTATGTAATACCGTCGTTTACACAACCGATAAAATATTAAAGCGACATATTTACAAGTATTTTCGTTGTCTACCATATCACGCTAACTTAGCCAAAATTTAAATGGCAAAAATACTAGGTCAACGTCTGCTTTTTTGCAAAGTCAAAAAAACCAACAAACTCAATATCAGAACCCGCTCATACTTTGATAGCATTGCTACCAACGAGCATGGACAAGTGTCTTTGATATGCGATATCGAACGGAGTCGTATGATTCAGAAGTCTCACGTTACAATTCCCTTCGAGTCTTACATATTCTCCAATTCATTATCTCTTGAACCTCGTAAAGAAGGAATTATCTCATTTAGTTAGGGATTCTTATAAGAAAATCAACTAAAATATAGTAAAATTTGTCCAATAAATTATATAACACAACTGATCTAAAACATATATTTTTTACTAATAGACCCGATACTTGGAACCCAAATTTAACCCGAGAATTCAATCAAAATTTTGAAAGTCAACTTTCAACATTTAAAAAAAAAAAAACTTCCCTTTTGGGAAGAAGGTCTATCATTAATATCTAGGACATGAAAAGGTTGAAACATTTCCAGCTTTATAACATGAGAAAACGCTCAAGGGCAAATCCACCAAACTGACTGCCACGTGGCGTCTGTGGATTTGGCAGTCATAGTTTCTCCCTCACAGCTCTCTAATCTTATCACTTAAGCTACCTCAAATAAACGAACAAGAAAAGGTTTTAGTTATAACTTGTTCAACTTTGAGTTCATTGAAAAGAAGAAGAAAAGACGAACAAAAAGATCACAGAAAGCAGAGTCCCTTTTTCCTTTATGAAGAGAGGTGGATCACAAGAACAGTAACAAAAGGGCAAAGACAAACCAGGAAGATCTCCTGTGCTCCACGTCACCATTACCTCGTGCAGCCACGTCATCACGCCGCATCAGCACGACGTAAACCTACACCATAATTTCCACACAAATACATGAGAATACAATGATTAGCTTAAGAAGAAGTCTTTGAAAGTTTAAATCTCAGAGCATTGAATTTGGTTGAGGTTGAATCTTGAAAGCCAAGAATTTCCAAGAAACTTGCTCCTCAACCAATCCAAATAAAGAACTTCAAGAACATAACAGAACAACTCCCTGCAACGAAATAATGGAAATCAGCACACCACAAAGTGCATTGCAGAACAACTCCCAACAAGTTCAAGAAAGAAGAGTTTCGTCTTCAACTCCCATCAGGGTATTATTATCATTCTTTTCACTATCAAGAAAGCATTTCATTTTCATATTCATGTCAAAATCTATGTAGTATGGAGGTTGACTTACATGTATTTGAATGAATCTTGTTGGCTGTTGCTGCAGATTCAAGAACCGAATCTTTTGATAGAGCCTACGGTGGGATGGAAAATTTTCAGGTGGCTTTCTAGCATAGTTTTCAACGTCCATTTATGCCTGGTTGCTGTGTTGGTGATTGTTTTGACAGTTCGGGGACTTCGGTCGGCTTCTAAAACCCATCATTTTCTCCCAGAGAAGTGGTATCCGCCATTGTTGGCTTCTATTGGGAGCTCTGGAATCATTGCCTTTTCATGGCAGGCCTTCACTGGCTTCTCCCCTTCAATGGCCTTCAAGACAGCCTTATGGTTCAGCCCCGTGCTATTACTCGCTTCTGCCATTTTCTTTGTCATTGTTGGATCTGCTGGTGGTTTAGCAGCAGGAGTGATCCTCGTAGTTTTTTCCCTGTGCCTGTCGGTATATCTCTGTTGGATCAATCGTCGGTTGAACTATGCGATTCAACTTTTATCAGTTTCTACTAAATACCCTCCGTCGCACACTCCAATCTTGGTCATTGGATCGATCGTCATTGGCATTCTTTACGCCTCTTTCTTGGTCATCGGCATTGGTGGAGCAATTGCTGTTAAGTCTGGATTTAGAGCATTGTTCATAGCAGCAATACTGTTGAGCCTAACCTGGACTCTGCAGGTCATTAAGAACATAGTGCAAGTAACAATCTCACGCATAAAGTACTTGAATTTAGCTTGGGGACGCGAAAATAACATACGAGAATCTTTCTACAGCACAGTGAAGCATTTGATTGGAACTATTGCTCTTGGCTCAGCCATCAACCCCCTTATCAGCTTCATTCAGGGATCTGCCCGTGCCATGAGATTGGCAGCAGGAGACCAAGATGAGTTCCTTTTCTCTTGTGCACACTGCTACTCGGCGATCGCTTCAATGCTGAGAAGCCGAGGAAACCGGTGGGGTTTCGTCCATGTTGGTGTCTACAATAAAGGGATAGTGGAGGCTTCATATGATACCTGGGAGGCATTCAAGAGGGCGGATTTGGAAATTGTTATAAACTCCGATCTCACCGTGTCTTTCTGCTTTCTCTGCGGGCTTTCTGGTGGTGCAATCTGCAGCATGATAAGTGGAATCTGGGCACTCGTAATACACAAGAGCTATGCAACAGAATTAGCAATATATGCCTTCCTGATAGGCTATTGTCTGGTAATGAGCTAAGATATTATAGAAAAAAAAAGAACTGTTCTAAACTTTAATTGAAGTTAACGAATACCTGAGAGCAATTTAACTTCTGGATGACAATGTTCATGGCTTCTGTAATTGCAGTGCCGGATAGGAATGGCGTGGCCACAAGCATGTGTTTCTGCCTACTATGTGGCTTATGCAGACAACCCCCAGCATCCTCGGTTCGACTCCACCGTGCCAGAGCAGATTCGAGACCTTCGGCGGAGATTGCAAGGTTAATCAAATCATAAACTTGAAAACAAGTGAAGAAGCAGATTTAGACCATTCCTCAAATCTGGCATCATAAAAATAAATGTCTTCCGAGGAATCTACTGAAACAAAAATGGCAGTTTTGATCTTCTTTTCTTCTCTTTCCCTGCAAATCTTGTATTCTTTCGGATTTTGTTCAAGAGTTCAATAAAAAGTTCAGGGAAGAACTTTTGTTCAGGCACATAATAAAACTCCATACCTACTAAAAGAAAAACATATATTTCTGACTTCATAATTCATGCATTCCATAACTTTTAGTTCGAAAAAAGGCGTGTCCATTCGACTTACAAGTACAAAAGCTGTGGGAAGGGAACACTGGAAATGATTTGAACTGAATCAAGAACAATTTTGCCAAACTTTGATAAGGATATCCCACAAACTGCCTAAAATGAAAAATGTACACTATAGATCTTTGCTACATTGCAAGATTAATATATATCTCATAATTGCATGATCAAAGTCCAAATATTAGAGCTGGGGATAGTTCAAGAAGAATTCATTGGAAAGGAGTCTTTGCGACTCATTTAGATCCCAGGTGACCACGCCCACCGCATTCCGAACACATGGTATTGCCAGTTCCACCACAACCTACAAGACGATGATTACAGAGTTGGGACAGAAACTTTTCTGTAAGTATTTTGATAACTAAACATACAGACAACTAACAGAGATGAAACAAAAAAAATTCCTTCATCAATAAGTATATTTGAATCAAATGTACGTCATAAAAAGCATGCCTAATCATTTCGAAAGCTTCCCAGCATCGATTTGTTTTTACGAAAACAAAATATATCGAAACGATTAGAGGAAGATACAATATCCATATCCCATTTTCTTCTTTTCTGCGTTCGAAGTTAAACATCACATCCATGAGAGTCAAAAGAGCATAAGTTCAACATAATAAACACAATACATTGTCAAACATAGGTATGTAACAATCTGATGAGGTCAAAATCATTCAAAGTATTGCTAATACTAATAGTTCAAAAAGGAATGTAATTTACCCAGGCAACGAACTTTCACAATGATTCCCTGGCTCTCCAATATTGAGTCAACATACAAACCCGAACCGGAGCAAGTTGTGCAAAGAACAGCACCTTTAGCATGGCATTCGGTGCATCGAGGATTATCTCCAATCATTTTCTCGGCCAGAGATATTCCAACTGGCGTCTCGATTCTTTCCTCTGGGATAGCCTTATCATAGCAAAACAGAGTTTCAGAAGTACTTCTTCGTCTATGAACATCTGCACCTGAAGAATCCCCCTGCCACATCCAGAAATTTTGACAATACTCTCAAATCCATAATCTATGGCAACTATGAATGCATAACTATACACTTGGAAGCATACGATTCAATAAACAATTACAAATATGTAGACCAGCATATGGCAGAAATGGCAAATCGTTTAAAGAGTTTATGTTTGACGTCTAGTTATGTAACAGCCCAAGCCCACCGCTAGTAAATATTGTCCTCTTTGGGCTTTCCCTTTCGGGTTCCCCTAAAGGTTTCTAAAACACGTCTGCTAGGGACAGGTTTCTACACCCTTATAAAGAATGCTTTGTTACCCTTTCCAACCGATGTGGGATCTCACAATCCACCACTCTTTGGGACCCAGTGTCCTCGTTGGTACTCTTTACCCTCTCCAATCGATGTGCGATCTTACAATCCACCCTCCTTCAGGGTCCGTCCTCGCTAGCACATTGCCCGGTGTCCACCCCCTTTGGGGCTCAGAGTCCTTGCTAGCTCACCACCGGGTGTCTAGCTCTAATACTATTTGTAACAGACCAAGCTCACCACTAACAAATATTGTCCTTTCTGGGCTTTCCCTCAAGGTTTTTAAAACTCGTCTGCTAGGGAGAGGTTTTCACACCCTTATAAAAAATGCTTCATTCCCCTCCTCAACCAACATGTGATCTCACAATTCACCCCCTCCAGGGCCCAGCGTCTTCGCTAGTACTCGTTCCCCTCTTCAATCGATGTGGGATCTCACAAGTTACCCTTCCCAAATGCTCATGAAATTAAAATTTGATTGCAAAAAACTTCGCTAGGGAATTTGTCACAAATGATTGTTTTACTTATAAAAAATCACTCCAATTTTATAAAAAATAAAGAACAAATGTTCTTGCAAGTTTCAATCAACTACGTCCAGAAGCTTCATGCTAAGGAATTATAGCACAGAATAAAAATAACCAACAGATCAATAACTTATAACCAAGATGCTCAGCCTCTATCAGAAAAACACAGCTTAAAGGAGCCAATTATAATAATAATACACATGCATCAAACAACCAAGCACCTTCAAATGCACGAAAATGGATGCATAATAAATTCCACTGCAATGAACTCAGCCTCAGATTCATTCATTGAATAAATAACTTTCAAGTAATTTCCCGAAAAAAAAAAAAGAAAAAGAAAAGAGAATTCCCATAACCAATTTCGAAAGTACCAACCCTAGAAGCAGAGCCATTAGGATAGACCGCAAAGATCTTGGAGAACTTTCTCCTTTCAAAACACAACTCTGCTTGAATCCTTCTACTCGAAAACGATTTTAGCGACGAACAACGCACAATGACGGACGATGACACGGCTAATGTAGCTGAATCCATTGCGCACGAAAAAAGGAAATCTCCAATCAAATTAGCCTCCTAACCAAGCGCGAAAACGAAAATTGAAGCTCGAATCGAAGATCTTCTCGAAGAAATCGCCAATATAATTGGTTAGTTCGGGTGAGCTTGGAGATTGTGTAATTTCTCTTGTTGTTAACGAATTGCAGATGTCAAATTGGATAATAATAAACTAAAAATTTGTAACAATTTAATTAAATGTAATTTTAATTTATAATAATTTAATCCACGGACTTTAATAATTAAATTTAGCTCTTGTATTTTTAAATTATTTTAACGATAAATTAAATGTAGATTTTTATTTTTAAATGATTTAAACTTTGTAGCTTATAATTACCTCCCGTCTCTTAGTATGAGTTTCATTAAATCTTAATAATAATTTTTACGATAGGGATTAAATCGTTAAAATATTTATGTTTAGAGTCTAAATTGTTATTTTATGAAAGTTTAAGGACCAAAAGGTAAAAATTTGATCTCCTAATTTTAAATTTTTTTAATTATGTGTTCTACTTATACTCGAGCGAAAGTTGAAAATTACTCGAAAGAAACATAATACTTAATAAAAAAAAAAAAAACTATCTTAGTATATTTTCTATTTAGTACTTAAGTTTCAAAAATTACAATTTTACCCTTGACTTCGAGTTTAGCTTTTTTTTTTAGTCCCTAAATTTTAAAATATTGCATTTTTATCCTTGAAATGAATTATTAAATTTATAATAATTTATCATAATTATTCAATTCTAATACGTTAACAGGGTATAATTGAAAAATGTTAAATTTCGAAGGACTAAATTGAAAATTTTTAAATGATGTAATGATATAAAATAAGGTGTCACCGTACCATATATGTTTGGATTTAGAGAATCCTTTGAGATTTAGTACATAAAGTAAACTTAAATATTACTTAAGCGTTGCACTTGTGTTTCATCTTATTAGTGAGCGATGGTTCTCTTTAACCTGTCCCGGCTATCATCATGAACTTCTAAATAGGGGATTCGTTAAACAAATCTATTTCAATTCTAGCATAAAATATGTCACTTGCGTGCTCGTAAGTTGCTCAACTAGGCGAGCCTTCTTTGACAATTGCTATTCATTTGTGCACGTATGACTGGAATGACTTACAATCTATCCTAATTGACGCTTAAAATATTGAGAAGTTCAACAATTTTGAGCTTATGGCTAATTTAAACTGAGATAATTCAAGCACACCACTCTAATCACTCTAAAATTTTTGTAACTATCGGAAATTTTCTACTTAATTTAAAGTTGTCACTGTATACATATCACGAACATTGAATGCGGAAATACTTCATCTAACTTTCATAAAACATCACCTTCATCTTAAAACACAACTCCACTTACGTGTTTTGAAAACACCTCTAAAACGACAATCCTACGAACTCAATTTTGTTGATTCTAGAGTGATTTCTTATAACACGTAAATGTTAACTATAATCTAAATAAATGGGTAAAAAAATAAAAACGGTTTCTGAATAATGAGATAAGAAAGGAGATCTGATTCTAACTTGATTTGTTGTTACGCTCAAATATGAGATAGGATGAGAGATCAGTGGAGGGAAGTAGGTAATTTTTTTTTTTTTTTTTTTTTTTNATTATTATTATTATTTAAACATAAATGGTTTATAATTATTTTTATTTATTTATTATAGATTTTTTTTGTGCTATTACGGCTTTATTTCTAAACTCCTTTCCAAATTGTATGCTCAACTCAACTCTTTCAGTATTGAACTTCTTAGTGTGCTAACTTAAATGATTAGTTTAAGCTAACAATCAAACTCAACGATAGCCCGTATTATTCATTGTTCGAGATTTTTATAGAAGAAAACATTTGATAGTATTTTTGTGCAACTCTATTATAATAGAGTTTATAGTTTTAATCTTATGTTATAACAGTAAACAAAGACGATGGCGGCGGAGGTGAGAACCATGAAATGGGATTCCGTTCTGATGGAGGAACAGGTACTCGTTCCAGGTGCATCCCATAGTTGAGCTGCAGTCCCTTCTTGGGTGGTAACGGCGGAGGTAAGAACGATGATCTGGGGTTCCGCCCAGACGGAGGAACAGGTGCTCGTTCTAGGTGCATCCCGTAGTTGAGTTGCAATCCCTTCTTGGGTGGTAGTGGCGGAGGTAAGAACGATGATTTGGGATTTCGCCCAGACGGAGGAACGGGTACTCGTTCCAGGTGCATCTCAGAGTTGAGCTGCAATCCCTTCTTGGGTGGTGGCGGAGGTAAGAACGATGATCTGGGATTCCGCCCAGACGGAGGAACAGGTACTCGTTCCAGGTGCATCTCGGAGTTGAGCTGCAATCCCTTCTTGGGTGGTAGTGGCAGAGGTAAGAACGATGATTTGGGATTTCGCCCAGACGGAGGAACGGGTACTCGTTCCAGGTGCATCTGAGAGTTGAGTTTCAATCCCTTCTTGGGTGGTGGCGGACGTAAGAACGATGATCTGGGATTCCGCCCAGACGGAGGAACAGGTACCCGTTCCAGGTGCATCTCAAAGTTGAGCTGTGATACCTTTTCAAAGTTGGCGAGTTTCAGATCCCCATTGAACACACCAATTCTTGTAGCGTGTGTCATGGGGGCAGGAAAATGAAACGCTAAGAGGATAAGAACACAAGCTCCTAAAAGCGTTTTAGAATTGATTGAGACCATTTTTGCTGTGTTTTTCGTTCTTACATGACTTCCTTTATATAACATGTGCTCCTTAATTTAGTTTTCAATTTCTTGATTTATTAGCCATTAAATTGTGTGTTCTTTTTTAGAATTAAACGGTTTATTTAGATGAAAATAGTTATATTTTCTTAAAAAAAAAAATAAAATAAAATAAACAAAGGTTAAAAAATATCCATAAAATTTTAAAAATAGCATTAATATCATTTATCTTTAATACGTACAAAAATTTCAAAAAAAAAAAAAAATCATTTATCTCGACACCTCTTAAATTATCTTTTAACTTTTAATATTATTTTTGAAAATTTATGAGTATTTTTTTTTTGGATGTGGTCCATTAATAAAAGTAAAAGTTTTTTTTTTTTTTTTTTAATTTTTAAAAAAAGTTTAAATGTGTATTTAAAATTCAATGGTATGTTTTAAACACTTTTAAAGATAAAATATATATTTTAAATAATTTTTTAATTTTAGGTTTTTTTTAGTTTAAGTCTCTAAAAAAATATATTTTAAAGTAAAATAAGAGTTAATGAGATTAACATAAATAGATCAATAAATTAGAGATTAATATATTACAAATTTGTCGATATGGAATACTGTTATGCTAATCCATTTCATTGTCATACAATCTTACGTCGTCATATTAACATACATCATCATTACTATGTTGTCATCATCATGTATGTCATCGTATCATCATCAAATAACGTTATCATAACATCATACATCATCATCACTATATCATCATCATCATATCATCATAGATTACGTTATCATAATCTCGTATGTTTTAGATTGAAATTACTAAATTAATTTTTTTATATAGTTCGCCCTTTAGTTTAAAATCTAACCGTTGGATAAACACGATAATGTATCTTAATTTTTTTATAATAAAATGTTATATTTTTAAATTTTTACTAGAGTATATCGTAAGAGAATAAAGATAATTTCTGAATGTAATGACCATAAATTTCTACTTATCTAGAAACGTTACCGTCGTCATCATCTATACTCATATGCAGAATTAAAGATTTAAATTTTTTACCATAAAACATAAACTTCATCTTAAAACATTGTCATGGACTTACGTGTGTGTTTGAAAACATCTTTAAATGACAACCAAAAATTAAATAAAATAAATAAATTAAAAATTAAAAATTAAAAAGACCCTATTCTAATCTAAGGTTATGAAAATAAGTACAACTAACCTATATCATGGTCTCAAATTGCGATATCGTCGTCAACCGTACATAAATGACTTGCCTTTACTCGAAAAACAAGTAGCACAAGGCTTGAGTATTTTAAGAAATACTCAGTGAGTGACCCACTATTGGGGTCAGAGAATGCAAACACATGCAACTCATGACGTAGGGATCTATATTTCAAAAACTATCATAGGGGTGCCTCTAGTCCGGACTAAATTGGATGTGTAGTACTTCCCTACGGATGACCCACACGTGCGATAGTAGAGCTAGTTGTCCGTGGTGACGTTCGGATGTCAGCAGACCCTTTATTGTCATGCAAGGTATGACCATCATCATCATAGCGTACGCGTCTGTACTCATCATCATAAAAGGAAAAGTATCCTGATGTATACGTACACACAAAATGTAAGAGGTCTTTATAATTTTCATCTTTAAATCATCTTTGTGACACAACCCTATACACCATTCATATGTTACACTAAGCAATATGTTAAATCGTATGTTCCAATGTATCCTAAATCTTATAGTTATATCAATATATCCTAATCCTATTCTTTTCTATCCATAACCTAACCATATCGTTTCATCAATCGACCATATCATTTCTTATCAATCTATCATAACTATAACGTTTTCTATACATAACCTTATCGTATCGTTTTATCCATCTATCATAACTATAACATTTCCTATATATAACTTTATCGTATCGGCTTATCAAACTATCATAACAATAACTTTTTCTATACATAACCTTATCATATTGTTTTACCAAACTATCATAGTCAAAATGTTTTTTATGCACATAACCTTCTTGTATCGTTTTATCAATCTATCATAACTATAGCGTTTTCTATACTTAACCGTATCGTATTCTGTCTGAACATATCATTGAACGCATTGTACCGTAAGTATTATCATACAATTCATATTTCGTAACATATACATATTATACCATAATCATATCGATTCATAAACAATTCACACATATCAATATATATGACACGTGCAGAACCATGAGGCACGTGTCAACATCAAATATAACCATACCGATAGTAAGGCCACTTACTTGGATGACCTTAGCCGAAGTTCTATCTAACTCCAAATTAGCTTGCTTTCGTCCCTCGAATTCGTTCTCAGTTATGCCAAGGCGCTTCACCCTATTAAAGATGTTCACCAAATTCTTTCAGTAATTCTAGTTCCTAAATTTTATTGAGTATTTAACAATGTAACGACCCTAAATTTTACCTATTTAATCTAAGATCATTACTATACCTTGAAATGCGAAATTTACATTAAATGGGCCCTGATCATAAATGCGACTTACACTCGCCTTTTATTACCTCGTGAAAGAGAAAACGAGTACAAGGGAATGAAAGGAAAAAGAACAATATTGAAATAAAGGAAAAGGAGCAAAACTGAAATGAATGTCTTACACTATCCTAAGGTTTATTATGCAAATACAATTCAACCTATACTAATGATGCAAACCAAATTCAACCTAGACTACGAAATGGAAAAACAACTACCCTATGCATGTGCCACGGTCCCGGGGTGTAAGATGTCGCCGTCGATGTCACATGGGTGCCTTGCCCTTATCTGAAAAAGTAAAGTAGCACGAGGCTTGAGTATTCCTAGAATACTCAGTAAGTGGCCCCCTATCGGGGTTATGCAACAAACACATGCAATGATATGATGGGACCTATCTTTCATTTCGTTTTCCCTACGGTGCTGTCCTAACGGGTAAACTTTGGACGTGTACCATATACTCTACACACAACCCATACGTGCGAGTATGGGCTCACCAGCTAGTTCGCACACCGCTGGGCCACTTTCCTTATCCGGTGGGCATACTCTGGGAGCCCCTTATGCCGGAACCTATTAGAATTAGTAACCGTCACGGCAGCGCTATGCAAAGCATAACGGTCGTTGTCCTGCCATTGGATGTACGCGTCCGTACCCTCGTGATGGGATAGGGGTATCCCCCAGATGCATGAACACACATAATGCATGAAGTCCCCATTACTTCTACATTTATCATTAGTGAACATAACCCCCTTGTCACGTTCCATGCTTACATGTCATTCTCATTTTCNCAAATTCAACCTAGACTACGAAATGGAAAAACAACTACCCTATGCATGTGCCACGGTCCCGGGGTGTAAGATGTCGCCGTCGATGTCACATGGGTGCCTTGCCCTTATCTGAAAAAGTAAAGTAGCACGAGGCTTGAGTATTCCTAGAATACTCAGTAAGTGGCCCCCTATCGGGGTTATGCAACAAACACATGCAATGATATGATGGGACCTATCTTTCATTTCGTTTTCCCTACGGTGCTGTCCTAACGGGTAAACTTTGGACGTGTACCATATACTCTACACACAACCCATACGTGCGAGTATGGGCTCACCAGCTAGTTCGCACACCGCTGGGCCACTTTCCTTATCCGGTGGGCATACTCTGGGAGCCCCTTATGCCGGAACCTATTAGAATTAGTAACCGTCACGGCAGCGCTATGCAAAGCATAACGGTCGTTGTCCTGCCATTGGATGTACGCGTCCGTACCCTCGTGATGGGATAGGGGTATCCCCCAGATGCATGAACACACATAATGCATGAAGTCCCCATTACTTCTACATTTATCATTAGTGAACATAACCCCCTTGTCACGTTCCATGCTTACATGTCATTCTCATTTTCAATTTACATATCATACATATTTTATGTTGTTTACATTCAAATATTATCGTATACGTAATATTATCGTATCGCTCTATCAAACTATCATAATTATAACATTTTTTTATACAAAAGGTAGGTCAAGAAGGTAGAGGGGGTTACCTGAAGATGGCTCTCGGGAAAGGGCAGAACGAACGGGTTCTCGTATCGTTTTATCAATCTATCATAACTATAGTGTTTTCTATACATAAGCATATCGTAGCGTTTTCTATGCATAACCTTATCGTTTCATTTTATCAATCTATCATAACTATAGTATTTTTTATACATAACCTTATCGTAGCGTCTTCTATACATAACATTATCGTATCGTTTTATCAATATATCATAACTATAACATATTTTATACATAACATTATCGTATCATTTTATCGATCTATCATAACTATAGCATTTTCGATATATAACCTTATCGTATCGTTTTATGAATATATCTTAGTCCTATCGTTACATTACGTTGATCGCATCCTTCTCGTATTCTATCTTAAACATATCATTGAACACATCGTACCATAAGTATTATCATACAATTCACATATCATAACATATACACAACATATCATAATCATATCGATTCATAAACAATTCACACATATCAATATATGTGACATGTATGGAACCACGGGGCACATGTCAACATCAAATTTAGCCATACCGATAGTTAGGCCCGTTACTTGGATGGCCTTAGCCAAAGTTCTATCAAACTCCAAATAAGCTTGCTTTCTCCCTTGAATTTGTTCCCACTTATGTCAAGGCGTTTCACCCTATATTAAAGATGTTCACCAAATTCCTTGAGTAATTCTAATTCTTAAATTTTATTAAGTATTTAACAAATTCTAAATCTTTGATTTTTGATTTAATGTTTCTCGAGATATAAACATGTCTAACAATACAATGCTTGACATACAATTTATTAGATACTATAACTTCATAATATATTTGAGAACATCGACGGGGTCCATAGGTCTTGACGCCATCCCGAGTCTCGAGATGTCATCGGCCATCATAACTCGCTCGGTCATGCCATCGAGAATGGGCCCGCATGTCGTTCATCTCATCGAGACTTCTCGAACATCCATCCATCCGGGTTCTATCGAGGCATAGGCCCTCCCGTGCCCATGCCGAGTCATTTACAGATACCGTACCGGTTAGCGGGTATATGTAGCAACCTCCAACACGTGGGCTAGGGCGCAATACCAGCACACCCGAGTCGTCCGGTACTGTCCTTCAAAAATTCATTTCAAAGGAAGTCGCCCGAGACACTCGTCTCGGCACGCTCACCCACACTGTGACACATATATGTGCCACAGGGGTAGCTCACTTAGGCCACAGGGCCCAAGGGTGGTGGAGAGCTAACACTATGGTACCCCTATAGTACATTTTGAGCCATTTTCATTCTATCAGGCATAGACATGATTTTGGTGAACGGTCATACGGTGTCGTGCATTGTCCGTTTGGTGTCCGATTGACACCAAACTTGGCGAGCATTCATATTTTATATGGACGGACTTAACTCCCGAACCGCATGCCCAAATTCCTTCCAAAACCCCAACTTTTGAGGTTAAGGCCCGGGGCCCTACCCGGCCCTTCAACAAGCCTATCTTTGTCCTTCATGTCTATTATGATGTCTTTGTCTTGCTTAAGTCCCAATTTTTCTGCAATGCCCACTTTGCGTGGTGGTGTGTTGGATGATGCATCGTCCTCCTCGACCGCATCATGGCACTCTTCTATATTGGCCCGCACATGGCCGGATGGGCGTCTCGTGAGGGAAGCCACTTTGCTTGTCATGGCGTGAGAGTCACAACCTACTCTCTTCATAGTATGGTTGTGACATTCTCCCCCACTTAACTTAGTCATCGTCCTCGATGACTTTCTCGGGTCACAATCATATTGCAGATTGTGACATTCTCCCTCACTTAATTTAGTCATCGTCCTCGATGACTTTCTCGAGGCGCATTCACCCCACTGATTGTGAAAGTAGGCGCGCGTGTGGCCTGCAACTGGCGAACTCCCACACGCGTGGTCAGCGCACTGCCGGCGCGTGAGCACGCGTGAAACGACCATTTTGGCCCGTTTGTCCGATTTTTGTCCCGGTTTTAGTTCTAATACTGTTTTTACGTGAATAGGGACCTAATTTAAGTAAATCAGTATTTTTGGACACCTCACGGGCAAAGAAACGCTAGCGAAAAGGCACGCATCAACCAGGTATATCACCACCCGGTATTTAGGAAGAAATACTTGTAGGATTCGCTTGGATTGCATGCATGCTAGTAACTTTGCCTTAGATTAGCTCTCCATGAATGAGATTAGTCAAATTGATTGTTATGAGTATATTGGGTGAATTATCTGAGTGTTGCTTGTATGGTTTAAGCTTCCGTCTTACGTATGCATGCGTTTAATTTATGTTGGAATTGTGTATTCTNAAATTGATTGTTATGAGTATATTGGGTGAATTATCTGAGTGTTGCTTGTATGGTTTAAGCTTCCGTCTTACGTATGCATGCGTTTAATTTATGTTGGAATTGTGTATTCTGCGTTCTGGGTGCTTGATGGATGAGTTCGCCCCATTGAGCGCGAACTTCGTGTTCTGGGTGCTTGATGGAGGCCATCGTCCCGTTGAGCCGGCGTGCCTAGTTTGTATGAATTATATATTATGATGTTAGAAGACGGTTGCATGCACACTCTATTATTTGTTAGGGCCCATTTCTATGATAAGCCTAGGGAATTGCTATTAGGAGCGATAAGTTGCTCTAGCCAGACTTAACCTTCCCCTAGGAACTTAGCGGGTTACCACGGCAACAAGGTACCTCAGGAGTGTTCATAGATTACTAGGGTGAGAACGGTATCTATAGCTTCGTGGGAGGACCAAGGGTTCCTGACCAGTCCTTACTGCTCTTAGCCATTTCGCATGGGAAATGTGTCCCCACGTCGTACAGCCCATTAGCTGCATCGGAACGGGTTGGGTCACGCCCCTCATAGGGGGACTATATGGGATTAGGGGTATTCAGCACACCCCTAGGCTAGATACCATGTAGTCCCAGATAGCCATGTAGAGGTAGCGCCTCATAGAGAAATACCGATCATATCAGCTTGGCATAAGAAACCTCTAGGTGTCTAATGATAGGACGATGAACCGGTAAAACTCAAGAGGCAAGCCCCAAGGGACTAAGATTAGAACCAGATGTCCTAGAACCGAATTAGGAGACCGTCGGAACCTGTTAAGTTAGGATGGGAAGAGAGCCTACAAGTAGGTGGCTTACTGAGTATAATTTTTATACTCATCCTTGCTATGTTTTTCCTTTTTCAAGAGCGCGAGGCGTCGATCAAGGGCGGGAATTGTTACAGAGGAATGGGTTGTCCCGGGGCGTCAGTCCAATCTTTATTTTGTATTTGCATTCTTTCAAAATTTATTTCCAAACTGTTAAGTGTTCTGTTTGTTTGTCGTTGAAAAACTTTATTGGAATTAAATGATTTTCTCTATTTCATATTTAAATCACTTTGTGCATTCGTGTGTTATCATTAGTCACGGTCCGTAGTAAAATATTGGGTCGTGACACAATCCCTACGAGAGTTCAACCTAGGCATATCACAACACTACAGCTTATCAATCATATCATAAGTTCACCCAATCATTCAAGAGGAGTTTATGTATGATTAACAACGCATACAATCATACAAGCTCAACGGGGCGGTAATAACCATCAACACCCGGAGCGCAGATACACAAATTCTCTAAGTACAGAGGATCATTAGATCTAGCCACCTACAGGTAATTTGCTCTAGCATGCATGCAAAACCAAGCACACCCGACAAGTATTACTTCCTAAATTCGTATGGTTACTTACGAATGAAGCATGCCCTTCGAAGCTTATTTTTTGGCTAATTAAAAGCTCCAAAACTCTTGAAAGTTTGCTGATAGGTCCTAAATCAAGTTAGACTTAGATCAGAATCAAAAGTCAAATCGGGATAAAAATAGATCTCATGCGCTGGTTCACGCGCCCCACGCGCGCGTACGGACACGCTGAGGGGGATGGAGTCGAGCGCTAGTGTATTGCCACGTGGCGCGAGATGACTGGTCCACTGAGAGGCACGGCGTGCGTTCGAATCTGGACGCACGCGGGCTCCTACGAATTTTCCCACGCTGACGTGTGGCAAATGCGGGGATGGGTCGGTTGACGGGTTCGAGTCGCACGCGGGTTCACGAATCTGGTAGCGTGTGCCGGTCTTCAAACCCTACCTGACGTAGGATTTTTCGTAATTTTCCTCCGCCATTCCACACCTGATACGTGTCCCATCTTTCCGGCGACGCACGACCCTCTCCTTTCCTGAGACGCGTCCCTCCGCCGTTGGTCTTCTTCCTCTCATCTATGCGATTTTCAAGAAAACCGATTATTTTCGTATTTCTTTCTACACAACTCGGATTAACGTGATTCCCTCACGAGTTTTATGACCTCATATCCATCTATATATAGGTATTTTTATTGTAATTTATTTCTAACCACATACATAATTTGTATGCTCAACCCAACTCTTTCCGTATTCAACTTCATACTACGCTAAGTTAAATGATTAGTGTAAGCTAACAATCAAACTCAACGACAACCCTTGTTATTCATTGTTCAGAGACTTTTTATAGATGAAAACATTTGATGGCATTTTTGTGCAATTCTATTATAATAGAGTTTATATAGTTCTAATCTTATGTTATAACAGTAAACAAAGACGATGGCGGCGGAGGTGAGAACCATGACCTGGGATTCCGTTCTGATGGAGGAACAGGTACTCGTTCCAGGTGCATCCCGTAGTTGAGCTGCAGTCCCTTCTTGGGTGGTAACGGCGGAGGTAAGAACGGTGATCTGGAATTCCGCCCAGATGGAGGAACAGGTGCTCGTTCTAGGTGCATCCCGTAGTTGAGCTGCAATCCTTTCTTGAGTGGTGGTGGCGGAGGTGAGTACGATGACCCGGGATTCTGCTCAGACGGAGGAACAGGTACTCGTTCCAGGTGCATCTCGGAGTTGAGCTGCAATCCTTTCTTGGGTAGTAGTGGCGGAGCTAAGAATGATGATCTGGGATTCCGCCCAGACGGAGGAACAGGTACCCGTTCCAGGTGCATCTCGGAGTTGAGCTGCAATCCCTTCTTGGGTGGTAGTGGCGGAGGTAATAACGATGATCTGGGATTCCGCCTAGACGGAGGAACACGTACTCGTTCTAAATATTCTTGCCAATTTAATCTCTTAAGCCTACGAATTCAATTTTGTTGATTCTAGAATGATTTCTTAACTAAAATCTAAATAATTGGATAAAAAAAGGAGAACAGTTTCTGAATAATGAGATAAAGAAAGAGATTTGATTTTAACATGAGAGTTGAATGGAGTGAAGTAGGTAAAATTTTTTTTATTTTTTGTTACGTAATCTTATTTATTTATTATTATTATTTAAACATAAATGGTTTATAATTATTTTTATTTATTTATTATATATTTTTTTGCCCTACTGCTTTATTTCTAAATTCCTTTCCAAATTGCATGCTCAACTCAACTCTCTCAGTATTGAACTTCCTACTGTGCTAACTTAAATGTTTAGTTTAAGCTAACAATCAAACTCAACGATAGCCCGTGTTATTCATTGTTCGAGACTTTTTATAGATGAAAACATTTGATAGTATTTTTGTGCAACTCTATTATAATAAAGTTTATAGTTTTAATCTTATTTTATAACAGTAAACAAAGATGGTGGCGGCGGGGGTGAGAACCATGACCTGGGATTCCGTTCTGATGGAGGAACAGGTACTCGTTCTAGGTGCGTCCCGTAGTTGAGTTGCAGTCCCTTCTTGGGTGGTAGCGGCGGAGATAAGAACGATGATCTAGGATTCCGCCCAGACGGAGGAACAGGTACTCGATCCAGGTGCATCTCGAAGTTGAGCTGCAATCCCTTCTTGGGTGGTAGTGGCGGAGGTAAGAACGATGATCTGGGATTCCGCCCAGACGGAGGAACGGGTACTCGTTCCAGGTGCATCTCGAAGTTGAGCTGCAATCCCTTCTTGGGTGGTAGTGGCGGAGGTAAGAACGATGATCTGGGATTCCGCCCAGACGGAGGAACAGGTACTCGTTCCAGGTGCATCTCGGAGTTGAGCTGCAATCCTTTCTTGGGTGGTAGTGGCGGAGGTAAGAACGATGATCTGGGATTCCGCCCAGACGGAGGAACAGGTACTCGTTCCAGGTGCATCTCGGAGTTGAGCTGCAATCCTTTCTTGGGTGGTAGTGGCGGAGGTAAGAACGATGATCTGGGATTCCGCCCAGACGGAGGAACAGGTACTCGTTCCAGGTGCATCTCGGAGTTGAGCTGCAATCCTTTCTTGGGTGGTAGTGGCGGAGGTAAGAACGATGATCTGGGATTCCGCCCAGACGGAGGAACAGGTACTCGTTCCAGGTGCATCTCGGAGTTGAGCTGCAATCCTTTCTTGGGTGGTAGTGGCGGAGGTAAGAACGATGATCTGGGATTCCGCCCAGACGGAGGAACAGGTACTCGTTCCAGGTGCATCTCGGAGTTGAGCTGCAATCCCTTCTTGGGTGGTAGTGGCGGAGGTAAGAACGATGATCTGGGATTCCGCCCAGACGGAGGAACAGGTACCCGTTCCAGGTGCATCTCAAAGTTGAGCTGCGATACCTTTTCAGAGCTTGCGAGTTTGAGATCCCCATTGAACACACCAATTCTTGTAGCGTGTGTCATGGGGGCAGGAAAATGAAACGCTAAGAGGATAAGAACACAAGCTCGTAGAAGCGTTTTAGAATTGATTGACACCATTTTTGCTGTGTTTTTCGTTCTTACATGACTTCCTTTATATAACATGTGCTTCTTAATTTAGTTTTCAATTTCTTAATTTATTAGCCATTAAATTGTGGGGTTCTTTTTTAGAATTAGAAAACAGTTGATACTTTCTTAACAAAAAATAAAAAAATAAAAATAAAAATAAAAATAAACAAATATTAAAAAATATCCATAAAATTTTAAAAATAGCATTAATATCATTTATCTTTAATACGTAAAAAAAAATTAAAAAAAAAAAAAAATCATTTGTCTCAACATCTCTTAAATTATCTTTTAACTTTTAATATTACTTTTGAAAATTTATGAGTATTTTTTTGGATGTGGTCTCATTAATAAAAACTAATTCTTTGTGTATTTTTTAATTTTAGTTTTTTTTTTTTTTAATTTAAGTCTCTAAAAAAATATATTTTAAAGTAAAATAATTTTAGGCGAGAGTTAATGAGATTAACATAAATAGATGAATAAATTAGAGATTAATATATTACAAATTTGTCGATATGGAATACTGTTATGCTAATCTATCTCATCGTCGTACAATCTTATGTCGTCATATTAACATACATCATCATTACTATGTTGTCATCATCATGTATGTCATCGTATCATCATCAAATAACGTTATCATAACATCATACATCATCATCACTATATCATCATCATCATTTCATCATATATTACGTTATCATAACTTCATATATTTTAGATTTAAATTACTAAATTAATTTTTTTTTGTATAGTTCGCCCTTTAGTTTAAAATCTAACTGTGGGATAAACACGATCATGTATCTTAATTTTTATAATAAAAATATTATTTTCAAATTTTTACTCGAGTATATCGTAATAGAATAAAGATAATTTCTTAATGTAATGACCCTAAATTTTCACTTACCTAGAAATGTTACCGTAGTCATCATCTATACTCATATGCGGAATTAAACATTTAAAACTTTACCATAAAACATAAACTTCATCTTAAAACATTGTCATGGACTTCATGTTTGAAAACATCTTTAAATTTCACAATGAAAAATTAAATTAAATAAATAACTTTAAAATTAAAAAGACCCTATTCTAATCTAAGTCTACAAAAATAAGTACAATTACCCTATGCATGTATCATGGTCTCGAATTGCGATGTTGTCGTTAGCCGTACATAAATGTCTTGCCTTTGCTTGAAAAAGAAGTAGTACAAGGCTGGAGTGTTTTAAGAAATACTGAGTAAGTAACCCCACTATTGCAGTCAGGGAATGCAAACACATGCAACTCACGAGATAGAGATCTATCGTTTAAAAACCATCATACGGGTGCCTCCAGTCAGGACTAAATTGGATGTGTAGTACTTCCCTACGCATGACCCACACGTGTGATAGTAGATCCCAGGCAGTTCACACCCCCTGGACCTATCATAGTCGAGTTAGCTTTCCGTAGTGACGTTCGAATGTCAGCAAACCCCTGGTTGTCATGCGAGGTGTGACCATCATCTTTATAGCATATGCGTCCATACTCATCATCATAAAATGGAAAGTATCCCGATGTATATGTACACACAAAATGTAAGAGGTCCCTATAATTTTCATATTTAAATCATCTTTGTGACACAACCCTATACACCATTCATATGTTACACTAAGTAATATGTTAAATCATATGTTCACAATGAATCCTATTCCTATCCTTTTCTATCCATAACCTAACCATATCGTTTTATCAATCGATCGTGACCATATCGTTTCCTATTCATAACTTATCATATCATTTTATCAGTCTCTCATAATCATAACGTTTTCTATACATAACCTCATCGTATTGTTTTATCAATCTATCCTAGAATTTTCTATACATAATCTTATCGTATCGTTTTATCAATCTATCATAACTATAACGTTTTCTATACATAATCTTATCGGATCTTTTTATCAATCTATCATAACTATAACGTTTTCTACATAACCTTATCGTATTATTTTATCCATCTATCATAACTATAACATTTCCTATATCTAACTTTATCGTATCGTCTTATCAAACTATCATAACAATAACGTTTTCTATACATAACCTTATCATATCGTTTTGCCAAACTATCATAGCCAAAACGTTTTTTGCACATAACCTTCTTGTATCGTTTTATCAATCTATCATAACTATAGCGTTTTCCATGCTTAATCGTATCGTATTCTGTCTCAACATATCATTGAACGCATCGTACCGTAAGTATTATCATACAATTCACATTTCGTAACATATACATAAACAATTCACACATATCAATATATATGACACGTGCAGAACCACGAGGCACATGTCAATATCAAATATAACCATACCGATAGTAAGACCACTTACTTGGATGACCTTAGCCGAAGTTCTATCTAACTCCAAATTAGCTTGCTTTCGTCCCTCGAATTTGTTCTTAGTTATGCCAAGGCGCTTCACCCTATTAAAGATGTTCACCAAATTCTTTCAGTAATTCTAGTTCGTAAATTTTATTGAGTATTTAACATATCATCATAACATCATACATCATCATCACTATATCATCATCATTGACTAGGTTATCATAACATCATAGGTCATCATCATTATCACATCATCATCAAATAACGTCATCATAACATCATCCATCATCATCATCATCATCATCATCATCATCATCATCATCATCATCATCATCATCATCATCATCACGTCATTAGATAACGTCATCATACTATCATATGTAACTATTATAATCTAGCTAAAACACATCACAAGAAATAATGGACTTCAAGAAATAATGTATACGATATAGTTCTTCGTAGTTCATGATAGCCAACGTTATTAAATCTCCAAGAATTTTTATTGATGAAAACATTTACTAGCATATTTGCGCTACTACTATAATAGAGCATATAGTTTTAATCTTATGCTATAATAGTAAACAAAGATTGTGGTGGTAGAGGTGAGAATGATGTCTAGAGTTGAGCTACGATTCCTTCTCAGTTGGTGGTGGTGGAGGTAAGAACGATGACCCAGGATTCAACCCAGACGGAGGAACAGGTGCTCGTTCTAAGTGCATTCCAAAGTTGAGCTGCGATTCTTTCTCGAGTGGTGGTGGCAGCGGAGGTGAGAACAATGGCCCAGGATTCAACCCAGACGGAGGAACAGGTGCTCGTTGGAAGTGCTTCTCCAAGTTGAGCTGTGTTCCCTCCTCTAAGCCAGTGAGTTCCAGATCCCCATTCAACACATTAGTCCTTGTAGCGTGTGCCCTCGGGGTAGAAAAATGGAACGCTAAGAGGATAAGAACACAAGCGCATGAAATCATTTTAAAATTGATTGAGATCATTTTTGGTGTGTTTTTTCATTCTTCTGTAGCTTCCTTTATATAGCATTTGCTTGTTAATTCAATTTATAATTTTTTAAATTATTAGCCATTAATTGTGGTTTTTTTTTATAGATTTTAATGGTTTATTTTCTAATTTAATTGAATACCTTATTTGGGTGAAAACTATTATTACTTTCTTTAAATCTATATATATATATACTAAAAACACTCTGGATTCTTTACTGGCTTCCTTTATATAACATTTTCTATTAATTCAATTTTTGAATTTATTAGAAAAAAAAAATGTTAGTTTTTTTTTTTTTTTTTTTTTAATTCAATGATTTATTTTCTTATTCAATTCAATACTTTATTTGCATGAAAATGGTCGTACTTTCGTTTCTAAAAAATCTTTAAAATTTTAATAATATTTAAAAGATACAACTATAGAGAGTTCATCGGTACATTTATTGTTAAAAAATATTCTTAAAATAAAATAACTATAAAGATATTCACGAAATTTTAAAAGTAGATTTCTTCCTTTATCGTTAGTATAAAAAAAAATTCAAAAGATTATTACTATCAATAAATACAAAATCCGTTTATCGACATTTCATATATTATCTCTAAATTTTTTAATATTACCATTAAAAATTTATGAGTATTTTGTAAAGGTGCTATTAATGATAAAAGTATTTTTTAAACATTTTTTAAAGATTTCTTTTTAAGCTTACTTTATATTTTGTATAATTTTTTGGTCTTAAAAAATATTTTAAGTGCAAAAAAAATGTTGTAAAATAATTCCAAGCAAGTCATTAATGAGAATAACATAAATAGATCAATAATTTAATTATTCTTTCCCAGAGGTGAGTACGATGATGATGACGGTGGTTTAAGAAGAAGTTTGAAATGTTTAATTTCGCATATGAGTATAGATGATGATGACGGTAGCGACTCTAGGTAAGTAGAAATTTAGATTCGTTACAACGGTGGAGGTGAGTACGATGATCTAGGATTCTGCTCAGACGGAGAAACAAATACTCGTTCCAAGTATATCCTGGAGTTGAGATGCAATTCCTTCTCGAGAAACAAGTACAATGATCTGGTATTCTGCTTAGATGGAGGAACAAATACTCAATCTAGGTGCATCTCGAAGTTGAGTTGCGATCCCTTCTCGAAGGGATTCGGCTTAGATGGAGGAATAGGTACTCCTTTCGAATACATCCCAAAGTTGAGTTTCGATTAGTTTTCTAAAATGGTGGACAAGGGTGGTGGCAACGGAGGTAAGTACGATGACCTGAGATTTCGCTCAGACGGAGGAACATGTACACGTTCCAGGTGCATCTCGAAGTTGAGATGCAACCCTTTGTAGGAGGGAATCGACCTAAATGGAGGAATAGGTATTCCTTTTGGATACATCCCAAAGTTGAGTTTTGATTCATTTTTTAAAATGGTGGACGAGGGTGGTGGCGGCAGAGTGAGTACAATGACCTAGGATTCCGCTCAGACGGAGGAATAAGTACTTTGTTCCAAGAGCATCCCAGAGTTGAGTTGCGATCCCTTCTTAGAGGGATTCAACTAAGATTGAGGAATAAGTACTCTTTCGAATACATCATAAAATTGAGTTTTGATTCATTTTCTGAAATAGTGGACGAGGGTGGTGGCGACGGAGGCAAGTACGATGATCTAGGATTCCACTCAAGCGGAGGAATAGGTACTCGTTCCAGGGCATCCTGAAGTTGAGCTGTGATCCCTTCTCGGAGGGATTCGACCCAAATGGAGGAATAGTTACTCCTTTCGGATACATCTCAAAGTTGATTTTTTATTCATTTTCTAAAATGGTAGACGAGGGTGGCGGCGGCGGATGTGAGTACGATGAGCTGGAATTTCGCTCAGACAGAGGATTAGGTACTCGTTCCAGGTACATCCCAGAACTGAACTGCGATCCCTTCTCAGGTGGTGCGAACTGACTAGTGAATCCATGCTGGCCCGTTAGGATAGTACCGTAGAAAAATAAACTGATATGATAGGTCCCGTCATTGCATTCATATGTTTTTGTTGCATAACTGCGATACGGGGTCACTTACTGAGTATTCTTAAAATACTCAAGCCTCATGCTACTGCATTTTTTAGATAAAGGCAAGGCGCCCCTGTAAGGCTGACGGACGTATCGCAAAACTCCAGTATCATAACACATGCATATGATAGATTTGCATTTCAAATTTAATAGTATAAATTAGTATAGGTTGAATTGTATTTAATACCATAGTTTAGTATAGATTAGTGTGTAATTGCATTTAATAAAATATAGATTAGTCAGACATTTAATTTTTTCCTTCTTTGTAATTGTTTATTCCGAGTTAATAAATGAGTTATGAATTAAAGTTGCATTTAGGATAAGGGTTCATTAAATTAATTTTGCGTTAAATATCAAGTTAAATGTATAGTAGCGGTATTATAAGAAAAGATGGTGTTTTAAATGTTTTCGACATTTATACTATAAATGATATTTTTTTAAGAGTTATATTTACACATAAGAGATAAACATGAGACGTAGTGGTGACTCTGAAAATGTAGAAATTTATATATATATATATATATATATATATACACATACATAAATGTATCTACATACATATAGTATGACAATAAAGTGTATATAAAAAATCTATGAGAGCAACCCGCTCTCGTACCAATTGTTGGATCCGTATGACAACGGAGGGGTGAATAGAGTTTCAACAATTAAATTATTTAAGTATGCTTTATTTTTCTAATTATTAAACTTTTTAGAAATAGCTTGGAGATATAATTAATACAACAAAATAATTCACTTCTAAACAATAAACAATTATGAATAACATAGAACATGCAATAAATGTAACGACCCAAAATTTTCTACTTAATTTAAGTTTGTCACGGTATACAAAGAACATTGAATGCAAAAAGATTTCATTTAAACTTTCATAAAACGTCACCTTCATCTTAAAACAAAGTCATGGACTTACGTGACACGTGCGGCGCAAGGAATGACATCTCATGCAAGTATCGCATCGATTCATAATGAGGAAGTCATGTTTTCATCTCATGGGTTCATTAAGGTGTTGGGGCGAAACCATCACATTGAGGAAGTCACATGGGAGCGTGAGAACGAAATAAGAGAAAAATACCCCGAATTAGTATAAGAGTTTGAAACTTTCAAGGACGAAAGTTCTTTAAAAGTATATAATGTAACGTTCCGTTATTTAAAAAAACATTTANATGAAATAAGAGAAAAATACCCCGAATTAGTACAAGAGTTTGAAACTTTCAAGGACGAAAGTTCTTTGAAAGTATATAATGTAACGTTCCGTTATTTAAAAAAACATTTAAATTATAGTTTTTCGAATATTTCTTAATTATCTTAATAAGTATCTCAAANAATATATTAGTAAGTATCTCAAATAAAATTTTCCAAATATAATAATTATATTTAAATACATGAAAGGTAGAAATTATCTTTATTATATTAAGATATACTCTACTCTATAGAGTATTTATACCTTTACACTTATATTATAATAGTCAACGAAGAGGGTAAAGGAGGAGTACGTGAATTCGATGCTCTTTTACTCGATTCAGAAGGAGGTGATGGAGGAGGGTCCGATGTGGTTAGATTCCAGCCTGAAGGAGGAATAGTTACTCCTTTAGTTCCATAGTTGAGCTTCGATTTAGTGGAGGAGATAGGAAATACGATGATGGAGGAAAAGGTACNTTAGATTCCAGCCTGAAGGAGGAATAGTTACTCCTTTAGCTCCATAGTTGAGCTTCGATCTAGTGGAGGAGATAGGAAATACGATGATGGAGGAAAAGGTACATTAGGATACATCCCAAACTCGAGCTTTGATTCCTTTTTTGAAATGGTGAACAAGGGTGGTAGCGGCGGAATTGGGAACGTTGTCGTGGGATTTTGCTGAGAGGGAGGAATAGGTACTCGCATCCCGAAGTTGACCAGCGATCCTTTCTCAAAGCCAACAAGCTTTAGATCTCCATTGAACACACCAATTCTTGTAGCGTGTATCATGAGGGCAGAAATGAGATAGGTGGCGGGATGGGGCAAGGGAAGGCTTCCTATTCCTACCCAATGGACATCTCTAATCACGTTCTTGAAAGGTCACATCTGTTAAAAAAATTCATATATTATCTACCTCATTAATATCGTCGAGGTTTTATTGGTCAATGACGATCAACTGAACTCAAAGACTATATAGAATTAATTTTAAACCTCGTAAACTGAGGTATTCCTTTTGAAACCTCGACGGCCAAATAGATCGAAATCTCGATGACGGGGAGATATAACCCACAAATAAAAATGAAATGTGCTTTATATTTACATTATTTGGTTCGAAGGAAATTCAATAACCAACCCTATATTACAAGGAGATAGATTAATCTCCATGGATAAAAATATAGTCCTAAGCAATGTCCCAAAGTTTTTTGCCTTCTACTCTTTGTACCAACTGATTCATGCTACCACCTCCCTCGAGTACTTGTTTCTCTTCTCGGCACGGGTGACTGGCACATAGATTACATCTCGTAGAGAGCTGTGGGTTCGACCGTAGACTGCGTAAACGATCACTCCGATAAGTAGCCATATCGACACACGAGCCCATGTACCAGCACTGAAAGGATAAGAGAAAGGGATCATTATTTCAGGGGTAAGAAACGAACATGAGGGCATTTGGGTGAATGTTAAGTTATATATACGATTCGATATCGAGAAAGGAAAGTAACACTAGTAAACGAACGAGCGAAGATGAAAGGGTCGTTGCCTGAGATTGATGAGCAAATAGGTGTTGATGATAATACACACAATTGGTATCAGAGGAACAAATGGACAGGTGAAACCTGAGAAGACAACAGGAGAAAATGCAATGGATCAGTGTGTTCATACATTAACCAAGAATATACATTGTTCATCACTAGACTCGAATCTCGAGACGATACGACTCGGAAATCAGTACAAAGCAACCACAAGTTCGTAACGTAGGACTCGAACAGAAGAATATGCAGGGATTGTTCTATCTTTCCCTGGAATCAAAGATGCTAGAAACTAAAAACTAGTTAACCTGGTAGCGGGCGAGTTCGGTTACCAGCAGCAGTCTCTACAATTATATTAAGGATAGGTAGTTCGATCCTAAACTCGTTTATCGAGATATTTGAGCGTCAAGAATAAGTAAATGGCAAATACAAAAACGGGAGTCGAGCGAGAAAGAGAAAGAGTAATGTCTCACCTCCTGAGTGCCCAAAGCTGTGCCTTGCATCATCTTGGTCGATACACGAGAGCACGACCAAAGCAGATAACAAAAGCATAATACCGATTCCGCTAACTGAGTATCGAATATAGCTGGTGGAAACATCAAACACATCGAGCAAAAACAATTAAAAGACGAACAGAAACGTTAAAACGTAATTATACGAGTTCCACCGCTAAAAAAACATGTCAAGAACTTGAATCTTAGCAGTCTCCTTTGTAACGGCTCAAGCCCACCGCTAGCAGATATTGTCCTCTTTGGGCTTTCCCTCTCGGGCTACCCCTCAAGGTTTTTAATATGTGTCTGCTAGGAAGAGGTTTCCACTCCCTTATAGAGAATGTTTCGTTCTCCTCCCCAACCGATGTGGGATTTCACAATCCACCCCCTTTAGGGCCCAGCATCCTTGTTAGCACACCGCCTCGTGTCCACCCCTTTCGCTCCATAGGTTTCAAAATCATTCAACAGACATTTGCAAGATGTTAACAAACAGAAATCTCTACGTCTTACTCGAAGAAAATAGAAGTCGTAATAACAACGAACCTTGGAAGCCTCAAGTTTGTAGCTGCATATGTAAGAAGTAGAGCCCCTACACATGTTAACAAGATGATCCACCCCGCAACTTTTCGTCGATTCTTCTCGTTTAGAACGTCTGCAACGATTAAACATAAGAACACAGTGGATCAACCTCATTGTAACAAGCGAAATGCGTAAGAGTGACTATGAAACTTACAGCCACGTCGAGCGAGATAGCTCCCAATCATGGGGATGTCAACTGATGAATCCGCTTTCTCGAGCAAGGGTCTAGAACTGTCCTTAGCAGAACCAATCTCGGGATCTTTTCCATCAACATCTTCGGCACTCTTACGGTACGATATGGACAGTGGATCGACCGAGTCCTGAAGAGATGGTGGCAATGGCACCTCATTGGGTGGAATGTATCTGAGAATCAACACTGATACAGCCACTGTGGTAAATGCAAGAAGGGTACCAACACTCACCTGGACAAAGAGAAAAACATGTTCAACCAATTCTCCCGCATAATGTATTGTTAGCTCCACCGCTAGCAGATATTGTCCTCTTTAGGCTTTTCTTTTCGGGCTTCACCTCAAGGTTTTTAAAACGTGTCTGCTAGGGAGAGGTTTCCACATCCTTATAGAGAATGTTTCGTTCCCCTCTCCAATCGATGTGGGATCTCACAATCCAATCAAGATGTCAAATTCAATTGTGTATCACATGGTCATCGTCTTAATAACTAAACTCTATGAAATAGAGAAGACGTTTATGAGAATACGAACGTCAAAATGTACATTACTCACGAGACACAACAAGGTATAAACGTAATATACAATGCCAATACGAAAAGATAGATGCAGCGAATTGGAACATCGTCGAACTCGGTGAGACGACTTAAGATAGCAAAAAATTTCAGATTGAATTGGAAGGTTTCTTTAGGCTACGAACATCTTGACCGAACGTTTTCACGTTTAACATCAATTCTATAAAACTAGAGAAAAATTAGATAGAGTCAACTTACCATCCCTGCTAACTCTGAAACATCCATGAAAAAGGCCAGGCTTGCAGCACCAACACCACTTGCTATGGTGCTCTTGACAGGAACTTGAGTATGTTTATTAACATCCGAGAAGAAAGAGGGCAGCAACCCATCTCTCGCCATTGCCATCAAGATTCGGGGCTGGAAAGCCAAGCAGATATGTCAAGAACAGAATTCATGTATAAGAAGATGGAAAATGTTAGAAAGAAAATGTAACCGCCCAAGCCCAAGCCCAAGCCTAGCAGATAGTATCTTCTTTCGGGTTTTCCCTCAAGGTTTTTAATGTGTCTGCTAGGAAGATGCTAGGAAGAGGTTTCCACACCCTTATAAAGAACTTCGTTCTCCTCCCCAACCAATGTGGGATCCCACAATCCACCCCCTTCAGGGCTCAGCATCCTCGCTGGCACTCATTCCCTTCTCGAATCGATGTGGAATCCCACAATCCACCTCCCTTCAGAGCCCAGCATCCTTGCTAGCACACCGCCTCGTGTCCACCCCCCTCCGGAGCTTAGCCTCTTCGCTGGCATATCGCTCGGTGTCTGGCTCTGATACCATTTGTAATAGCCCAAGCCCACCGCTAGCAGATAATGTCTTCTTTAGGCTTTCCCTTTCGGGCTTTCCCTCAAGGTTTTTAAAACGCGTCTACTAGGGAGAGGTTTCCACACCCTTATAAAGAATGCTTTGTTCTCCTCCCCAACCAATATGGGATCTCACAGAAAGAGAGAGAGAAGAAGAACGTTTTTTCTTGTTTAGGATTCATATATACCAAAAAAGCAACGCAGCATCCAAGCTAATTAATAAACAAAAATACATATTCTACAATGAGCAATGAGCCAAGAAATTGAAAGGCAAATAAGAGTTCCAACATTCATAACATCCAAGGGGTCTTATTCCTTGTATCATCGACGCAAAGCGTAAAATGTAATCTACACGAACAATCAAGATTATTTGGTGATAGAACAAACTGCAAGCAAGTCTAGAAACTTTGAGCTGGTTAAGAGACAACTCAAAGAGCTCATATAGGTACCTGAGGGAGAATAGAACCCAGCAATGTTGAGCAGAGTGCAGTAACAGCTCCAGCACTCACCACATACCTGGAAGCATAAAGATAACATCATCAGCTGAGACAATCTACCCAATTTATCCCAGAGACTACCGACAACACAACTTGTGGCACGCCCCGTGTAACTCGAAAATGAAAGCATACGAGTACACACTTACGCTGCCCAATGCATTCCATGCTGAGCGAATGCAGAGGAAATGGGGGTATCAGGATCCATCTCATAATAAGGCACGAGACCAACAATGACGATCGAGACCATCATATACAGGGCACAGCATAGCGATAATGAAGATGCGATCCCCAGTGGCAAATCTCGTTGAGGATTTTTCACCTATTGAAAATAATCATAGTAAGTCAATGCTGCCACAAATTAGTATCTTTGTTGCATATTTGTCCATAAACATTCATGTATGCTTAAATGAAATTAGTTGACTGAATAGCCCAAGCCCAAGCTCAAGCCCACCGCTAGTAGATATTGTCTTCTTTGGGCTTTCCCTTTCGGGCTTACCCTCAAGGTCTTTAAAACACGTTTTCTAAGGAGAGGTTTCCACACCCTCATAAAAAATGTTTCGTTCTCCTCCCCAACCGATGTGGGATCTCACAATCCACCCCCCTTCAGGGCCTAGCATCCTCGCTGGCACTCATTCCCTTCTCCAATCGATGTGGGACCCCTCAATCCACCCCCTTTGGGACCCAGCATCCTTGCTGGCACACCGCCTCGTGTCCACCCCCTTCGGAGTTCAGCCTCCTCGCTAGCACACCGCCTCGTGTCCACCCCCTTCGGGGTTCAGCCTCCTCGCTGGCACATTGCTCGGTGTCTTGCTCTGATACCATTTGTAACAGTCCAACCCCACTGCTAGCCGATATTGTCCTCTTTGGGCTTTCCTTTTTGGGCTTACCCTCAAGGTTTTTAAAACGCGTCTGCTAGGGAGAGGTTTCCACACCCTTATAAAGAATGCTTCGTTCTCCTCCCCAACCGATGTGGGATCTCACATAAATCTTAACCACGTGTCAATTACAAATGTGCTATTGGTTTAGATTCATCAAATTGATTTGTTATTTTTGTATGGATTAAAGAAGTTAATTAAGAAGAAAGAACAGGGAAGAACTTGGTCTTCATTAGGAGATCTTTAATTTACTTTTCAAGAAGTTCCTGAGATAACAGATGCTGGCACAATATGTTACCTCTTCAGCAGTACTCGCCACGGAATCAAAACCAATATAGGCGAAGAAGACGGTAGCAGACCCCGCAAGCATCCCATCAACTCCATAGGGAAAATACCTGTTATATTGCAGAGTTGACATTCATAAATACACATCATAGATGACACTAAATTATAGAGGAACAAAGTACAGAGTAAAAAATTTGAAGTACCCTGTAGGAAGTTCATATCCAATCCATCCCGTCTTGAAACCGATATACGAGCCAGCAACAATGACGAACATCAATGCACATATATTTACACCTGTCACAACAGCTTGTGCCGCAATACTCTGTAGGACAACTAACAAATTAATAACAACAATATCTATTTATCATACATGAGATAGAAATTATTCTGAAAAAATACACTAGTATACCTCCTTGATTCCCATACATAAAAGTGCAGTGACAATCAAAACTAAGATAGCTGCACATGGATCAACAACAATATTGAGTCCAGGTAGTGTTTGCCGAGCTAGAAAGGAAGGCAAACGATCATTTCCACCGAACAACATGGCCTGTTGGAGGGAAAGGATAAAACAGATAAAGTGAGAACTACCAAGGCGTCAGAGTTCCAAAGTTGTATCTAAAATCATGGCACTATAACATAACTTGTAACAGCCCAAACCCAACGCTAGCAAATATTGTTTGCTTTGGCTCGTTACATAACAGCCTCACGGTTTTAAAACGCGTGTACTAGAGAGGGGTTTCCACATCCTTATAAGGAATGTTTCGTTCCCCCCTCCAACTGATATGGGATCTCACAATCCACCCCCCTTAAGGCCCAACGTCCTCGCTGGCACACCGCTGGGTGTCTAGCTCTGATATCATTTGTAATGGTCCAAACCCACCGCTAGCAAATATTGTTCACTTTGGCCCGTTACGTAACAGCCTCACGGTTTTAAAACGTGTCTACTAGGGAGAGGTTTCCACACCCTTATAAGAAATGCTTCGTTACCCTCTCCTTCGTTCCCCTCTCCAACGGATGTGAGATTTCACGATCCACCCCCCTTGGAGCCCAGCATCCTCGTGGCTCTGATACCATTTGTAACAGCCCAAACTCATCACTAAAAAATATTGTTCACTTTGGCCTGTTACGTAATAGTCTCACAGTTTTAAAACGCGTCTACTAAGGAGAGGTTTCCACACCCTTATAAGGAGTGCTTCGTTCTCCTCTCCAACCAATGTGGGATCTCACATGACTTGACTCAAAAAAAGAATTTGTTTCAATTTTATTATTGAATTTAAGTGAAAAGTTGGGAGGCGACAGTACCAAATTTGGGGATATTCCACGTGCAACAGTCGAGCCACCAAGCGTATATTCCAATATCAAAGCCCAACCAATCAACCAAGCAACACTGAAAGCAATAGCAATGGATAATCACCAACCGGTAGGCAAAACGTGATGTGAAGATGAACTACATCGTCGTATAATTAATAAAAAAAATCATAAACTACATCGATAGTTATCGGCCTCATTGCAAACAAGTTTTCTGGATGGGTCAATGAAATTCAAAATCAGCTATTTCCCATCAGTTTCAAGAAAGTTCATCATACAATATACACATCCAGGTCCCCAAAAAAATGACAAACAAACTGATAGCTATTTCCACTGTGATACGACTTACTTCTCTGCTTCGAAACCTCAATCAAGCACTCGACTCACAATCCAGAAAAATGGCTTAACATTAACAATCATAATCTGCAAAGTAAAGTCACACGAAATTACCCTTCTCCAACACATATGTACGAGTAGTGATACGCACTTCCAGCGGACGGGCAACGACTTGCAAGCTCCGCATAGCAAAATGCGGAAAGAGCTGCAGCTATTCCAGCAATAAGGAAGGAGATAGCAAGGGTTGGTCCGGAATGCTCTCTAGCAACAGTTCCAACAAGAATATACACTCCAGCTCCAATAGTAGCACCAACTCCTACACAGAAATTGTGGTCAATTTGTGAGTCATTGACCTTGACACGGTAAAAATAGTTATTAACTTGAATAAGTTTAGGAAATAGTTAATGATTTATCTAAGAGAATTGTCAGTGGTTTTAACTTGGAGAGAAAGTCTAAGGAAACTTTCTCTGGTAAATACTCATGAGATGTATGCTCTTTTCACAACAACAAAGACAATTGAAAAGCAAAGTGCTTAAGATTCCTCTATTCAAGAGCTCTCTCCCTTCGTTCTTTTAGATTCTTTTATTTGTTTCGACATATTTCGATCGTGGATCATATCCAAACACGTTAAGAGGCAGATATACTTGAGATCCGCACAAGAACAGCTGAACTACCAGAAGATCAATATTCATCAGATTTTGGGGAGTGATCAATAGTAGGAAAAACCAAACAATCTTCACCTTCAACTTCAGAGAGACAACTAACAGTATAAAAACTTAATCTCAAGAACTAATACCAACAAGAGCAACATCAAACACAGAAAGAATAAAGGTTTCTAGGAGTTAGAGAACATGGCTACCAAAATCAAAACAAAATTAAAAGCACAAAGAATAACATGGGTACCTATTGAAATAAGATGAGGAATAGATAACTCTCTGGCTAACTGATGATGCCCTGATGAGGATGAAGAATGGGCAGAATCAACCTGTTTCCTCCTTATCAATGCTTTGAAACCAACCCTTGAACTCCTTCCACCCCTTCCACTTTCCTCTATAGAATCACCCAAGAAACCCATCCAGAAAATCCGTTTATCTTCTCTTTTTTCGCTGTTGTTCTTCAACCCAAGCTTAAGATTACAATAATTATCCACGAAGTGAGGGCGCTAGAGGCAATAACTCAATATATATCTCTTGAAATAAGCTAAACCCAAACCTACCCGCATTCCCAAATTGGGAAAAAAGAAACCCCAGAAGAAATTTCCAGTGGTTTTTCTTGGATTAAAGCGGGGAGCGGGCAGATTCCGATACAGAAAAACACCCCTCTTCTCTTCTCTTCTCTTCTCTTCTCTAATTCTGTGTTGGTCTCCCAAATTGAACAAAATTTGAGAATATAAGAAGAAGGGTGACCCTTTCCTTGTGTGGCTGCGGATTCAAGGAAATCGATTCAATTGTACTGAATTTGAATCATGAAAAATTAATGTTGCGTGTGGAGGAGGCCCCCACTCGGATGCTGACGGCCCATTGGTTGATCTGCTGCCCGCGGGTAGATGGGGCAGAGATTGTCAACAGTGTGGAACGGGAATCCAACTTGCCGCCTTCCAAGGATGGCGGGTCGGTGTGTCAGCCTTTTTCTTTTTTTTCTTCGGTTGAGAAAATGAAATTTCTCATTAAATTATCCCTAAGGATTAATTTTAATTTTTAAATTGTTTTATCTATCAAATTATTTAATTTAAAAAATATTTAATTTATATTACCCGATTTATAGGTTGGGTTAGATTAAGTTATGGAATATTTTAACACGTTCAACTTGTATCAAATAATGAATTCAACTCTGATGGATAGTTTAGGGAATGATCTCGTGTTTATAATCAAAGAATACTCTCCCCATTGGAATGAGGCCTTTTGGGAAGTGCAAAGTGATGAGAGCTTATATTTAAAGTAGACAATATCATACTATTGTGGAGAGTCATGTTCATCTAACATGGTATTAGAGTCATGCACTAAACTTAGTCATATCAATAGAATCCTTAAATGTCGAACAAAGAACTCCAAAAGAAAAAGAAGGGGAGGTGTTGGATGAAAGTCCCACCTCGGCTAATTGATCATGGGTTTATAATCAAATAATACTCTCTCCATGGGGATGAGGTCTTTCGGGGAAGCCCAAAGTAAAGCCACGAGAGCTTGTGCTACTCAAAGTGGGGTCGTGTTCGATTTTTTTGAATCATTTTCAAATTTATGAGTAAATTTGAAATTTATAATTATTATTAGGCTAATAAAAAAAATTAGATTTTACATTATTTTGGAAATCATATTTTTTAATTGCCCATGCATATACAGATAAAATTTAATTATTGGTGGGACCCAGGCACCAGTCTACCATCTGATTGGAAGATGTAATCAAGATGGACGGTTGTGATTGAAAGATGTGGATGTTGTGGAGTCCACATGGCATCATCTAGCTTCTAGTCCCTCTCAACTAAATTACAAAAAATAATAATAGTAATAATAATTTGAGAGAGAGAGAGAAAGAACATGGGACCCATTCCCGAGATTAAGGAGATGTTTTTCTTAAAATATTTATTTATTTGATAAGAAAAATTAAAAAAAAAACAACTTAAAAATTAAATATATTAAAAAAATATCGACCATAACTCAATTTTTTCACGCCCACTTCAAATTTTTAACCTCGAACTTACATAAGCGTTGTAGTTTTTACCGTATATTCAATTTTCATGAACTCGTTCATCAATTTTAACATTATTGTACGGTAAAAAACTTTCAGAACTTGTTAACTTTAAGAACCAATAGGAGCATAACTCAACTGCTAAAGAATCTACTTTTTATAGGGTCGGAGCTTGGAATATCAATCTCGACAACCCTCAAGCGCTAAGTTAAGTCGAAAGTACGTATCTAAATTTTTTGTCAGATTCAGGTAGTTCGAGATTATTAGATCGTTGTAGTTTGGTTGGAATGAGATACGAACGAACGGGTAATACTTTATGTAGAAAAAGTGGTGGGAAATTTGGTCCAATGGCAAATCAAAACCATTAAATATAACACTTTATGAGTTATGATTATATGAAAAATAATTAAAAAAAAATGGAGACTTTATGCTTTGGGAGTCTCAAAATATGCATACCTCCCTTGAAATTTACACCTTATCTTTTCTATTTTATTTTTTTATTCAGCTTCAAATTATTATCTAAATAATATTATAAATTATTAATTTAATTTATAAAAAAATATTTGTTCAATTTTAGACGGTTACAAATGGTATCAGAGCTAGACATCGAGCAATATGTTAACAAGGACAGTAGAATCTCAAGGGAGTGGACTGTAGGATGGAACGAAACATTCTTTATTAATGAAAATAAATAGTGAACTAAAATAGACAATATTTACTTATGGTATAAAATGTAACAGTTGTTTTATTATTTATCGATTAAATAATAATAATAAATTAATCTAAACTAAATTTAAATATTTAAAAGTAAGAAAATATATTTTAATTATAATTTATATTTGGGAAGATTCAATGAACAATAATATAATAAGATTTATAAAATATAATATTATTTGGCTTATTGAGATTTGTGCTTAATGGATTGGCTAATGGGTTTGAGACATATCTAATCATTGATGAATAGGGAGAATATATAAGTGAATGAATGTATCACTTTTTAAGAGTTTTAAAAAAATGCTTCTAAACATGTGTATAACACGTTTTACGGTAAAATCGGAGATTATAGCTCTTGATATAGAGAACGAGTTGAACGGGTCCAGAAACATGAGTTGCATGTCATGTGCGTTATCTTGATTCACCAATGAGATAAATAGTTGTAGGGTTTGATCTTCCTATTTATTCGGTAAATTCGATACGTATTCACTAAAGAACGTTCAAGTTCACAAGACGTTGGTTTTGATGCATAATTTATTTATTTACTTTCGATGTTTTTGTTTTACTTTTCTCACTGGGATTGTTCGATTTTGTTTTTGAAAGATAGTGTTGGTTTAAGTTTCAAAATGATTTGAAACATCAACATGGATCAATGTATCCTATTGAGATAGATCGTTGCAGTATGCTTGCAACTCGTGTAAAATAAACAATTTTCTTTATGTGAGATCCTATATCGGTTGAAGAGGAGAACAAAACATTTTTTATAAATATGTGAAAATCTCTCCCTGACAGATGCGTTTTAAAAACCGTGAGACTGATGGCTATACGTAGCGGGCAAAAACGGACAATATCGGCTAGCGGTGGGCTTGGGGTACTAATTCCACAAATAAAACTTGACTTGTCTTTAATGAACATGGATTAAGACGCCTTAGTTTGTATCGTTCTTCCTTTCTTCAAGAGAATCCGTGCTTGAATCTAAAGGATCTCTTTGTAATGCAAACTTGAAATTATTTGTATATCGTAGTCTTGATCTTCTCGAGCTCCTCACTTTTGTCTTTAGGTCATGGATGGATGTAGAAGTGAAATAGGGACATTGCTTCGTGTATAACCTTTTTCGGTGGAAGAAAAGGAATAGCGATGGATTCCTACTTTTGTGGATAGAATCTTCAACGAGTAGAAAGAGCTCTTTTGCTCGCCCCTCTCCCTATCTCTAAAGGGACGTAAGCACTGAACTTGATAGGGGATGAGATTGTAGGAAAGTCAGATGCATCTCCTACGGGCTTAAACATTGATTTTGTCTCTGTCTGTTATGGATCTCCACCCCCTGGGATCGAGAAACCTTTTGGGCCAAGAAGCTATAGGCAATTCTCACGATCACGGTCGATCATGGTTCACCTCCATGTCGTGAAAGTGAAACCAAGATTTTATGTCATTAACATCAACGAATCACTATATTTCTTTCATCAGTAGAGCGATCGGAAATTAAATCAACAACATATGTTGTACACTTTATCTCCCCGGGATTGTAGTTCAATTGGTCAGAGCACGAACAAAAAAGTGGGGTTGCGCCCCAGTTGTTCAACCTTGACTTTTATTTGAATCAATCATTGAATCCTGTGCTCTCGTTATTCTTGTGATGTACCTCATCATTTAAATCAAATCTCCCTTTTGGTACAACGAAGAGTTTACTATGGTTAGCGTAGTGAGTCACCCAAGAAGCATGCCATTACAACAAGCAGCTTGATCTATAAAGGTTCAAGAGCAACGCTGTAAATAAGATTGAAGAAGAGGAGAGGCTCCTAGCGGAGCAGATGGGATTGTTCGAATAACGAACTTAAAACATGGAGCCCGAGCAACCAAAGAGCGAGTAGTTAGTGGCCAATAACGTTTCTTTCACCCTCTTTTTCACTTTCTTAACATCTTCTCTCGTAGACAAGAAGCAACATATACTTGCACACTTTCTTTACTCATCGTCATATCATCAACATCTTCATGCGAAATATTGTCTCTCTCTTGCTTAGTCCTGCAAATTCAAGATATAATACAGACATGCATTTTATGAATCGACACATTTAAGCTAAAGTTTCTCGAAAAAGCCTTCTAAAATAAATTAACATCGTTCTCACAACGTCATAGCGTAAACGTCATATCTACAACTTCACAACATGACAATAAAACAAAAAAGGTGTAGATTTCACAACAACAAGAATTTTGTTCTGAATAAGAAAGCTTTATTCAGTCAAGGCAAACATTCCATTACAAAGATTATGACATCTTGCTAAACCAATGTAGTCAAAAGCACAAATGCCAATCTTCTGATTCAACATACAACAGGTCAACAAGAGCAATGATGATTTCCCTTTACATTCTCTATGGCTACACATCTTCTCTTTTACTCAGTAGTTCTGGAGATCATTTCATAAAATGTTATTATACAGACCACGATAGTAAGTTACCGATTATGCGTTAGCCTTCTCGCCTTGGACTCCGGATGCAGGCGTCGCCACCGTCAGAATGCTGCACCCACAGGCTTCGACTCCTTTCTCCATTTTCCCATGTCTGTTGCCTCACGCTCCTGTCGTTTGTATCCCCGCCGTCGGAGAATTGCGCCCACACGCTTCGACTCTTTCCTCCTCCGCTAAGCTCCTCATCCTCGCACCCGGCAACAGTCTTCAAAAGCTCTGACTGCAGCAGCGGGCAGTTTTCTTTGAGAAACTCAAACCCATCAGATTGCATTACGGCTGCATTAAACCTCTGGACAATGAGAAATGGAAAAAGAGAAGTCGTAGACATACAAGAAAGAAAAAAAGATATCTCCAAACAATGCATATCATGGGCATGTAGTATGAAAAGAGCACAGCCATAACGGTATCTACTATCTTAACTGAAAGAAGAACAGATTACAGCCCTATCCCGCGTTCGAGAAGCCCAAGAACTCTCCCCGACCACACATTGCGCACCGGCCTTTGCCAAAAACTGCCATGTCTTTGGATGTTCCCTAATTATGATAACAGTCTAACAGAGTTCATAGTAAGCATCCCAGACCACACATTGCGCACCAGCCTGATGGCCCTATCTACATAAAGTCACTAATTATATGATAGCCATGTGACTACCCCATTGATTATGTTTGCAATTTTTCCTCCGGGAGTATGTATAATGGACTGGGAGCCTATAATATTTGCTATTGGAAAATAGTTTATCCACAAATCTAAGTGTTAGCAAGGAAAAAGAAAAAAGATCCTAATTTCTTGAGATTCTTAGTCCAATTATAAAGCAAAAATCCAGTAGTAACCAGTGATTTCCTTACATAAAAGGCAAAAATTTAGGCGGACAACACTGCATTATAAAATCCAATCATCAGTTCAAATCCTATATTATTAGCGAGTTCTAGAAAGTAGAAAAACACAAACAAAAACAACTGTGGTTTCATTCATCAAGCAACCATCTGTAGTATTTTATTCAAGAAGATGCACACCAACAATCACAAGTGTCTTCAACTGATTGTAAGATGTGACAAAGATAAAACAGCTGAGCACACTGGCACAATCCTGGAATTAGAGACGTAAAATGTCGCCCATGTCACCTAAAAGACAAATATTCAGCAGACTAGTTCATAGAGACAAATGCTGACATACAGAAATTTCAACCATATCACCTGAACATACATGTATATTAGGCATGTCAAATGTAAGGAAGATTACCGGAAAGAACAATGTTATAATTCTACTCCATGATATAGAATATGAATAGCTGCTGAAATTTCTATCCAGAGAATGGTAATTCTACAATGAAAACCAACTAAAAAAAACATACCGACTAGATTTTCTGCAGTAAATTTTAGGCAAACAGACTTCAAATCAGCAGCATGATAGAGGTCAGCAAGGGCCAGAATATGGGATACAGAGTTCACGGATATGTCCTTGCAGAGTACAGATTCACACATCAATCTAAGTCTCGGCAAATCATATTTATCAGCAGCAGCCAACAATTTTGCAGGCAATGAATCAGATAGGGACGGAACTGAAGATGAGCTTGCTTCCAAGAATTCGTCATCTTCTGGGAGAGTATCCCTATAAATGAAATGCAGCAAAGCCTGCTTAGACGAAATGCAAGAAACTGTCAGCAGATGGGAAGCACATTGGACGTACTACAAGTCAAGCAGATTAAATATTGGAAGTTATGAAGTACTAGTTCTTTAGAGAATCCACCTTAAAGACCCTAGGTTCCATTTCTGTTATAAGAATTTCATCATTGTCCTCTTCCATCATGTTGACAAAATCATTCTCGAAAACAGGAGAACGAGCAGCCAATACTAGCTTGTGAGCACAAAACTTTTCCCCAGAGACATTGAAGGTGACATCTGAACCCTCCTCATTTTCCAGCAATGTGCCAAAATGATCTCCAATATCAGATTCAGGGACATGAATGGAGTGTAGTCTTGAGCTGTCTATTCCAGACACAACAACACCAACAGTGCAATTTATTTTCAAGCAATCATCCTTCAGGAAAACCGATGTTTCAAGTGAAGTCCTTCTGAAGAAGCGCTTGTAGCCCCTAAAACCAAAGCAAAAAATACATTAATTTATAATTAATACTACATAAACCATAGAACAAGCTTGCATACAATTCCACTGAATGAAAGGAAAAAGTGAAAAGCCTGACACAAACACAAAATCTTTAATGTATTTATGCCACCTCAAAATTTGATTTCAGACTTCAGGCTATAAAGGTCATGCATGTTATCACAAATCAATAGCAAGAAGAGGGTTACCAAGAGACAAGTGAAGAAGAAGCTTATGTAGAAGATTAAAGACTTTACAACTCAGGAAACAGTGTAAGACCCATAAAACAGATCCTATTCAAGTCAAGTTGTACATGGAGAAAATTAAAATACTAGTCAAGCCACTTTCTTTTAAGATGCTCAAGGGCTGGAATATGAAAACAAAAAAGCTAGTTGCAATTCATATGCTAGAATTCACCACCCATACAATCAACTTGTCACCAGTCACCATAATATTAGGCGGCAATGAGAGCAAAAATGTCCAAGAATCACTTAGTCATTTGGTAGCCTCATAGGTTAAAGATGTCAGAGTTCGTGAATAACCAATAAAACTATGAAGCACAGACCAAATGCGTATAAAGTCCAAACACTAATCAAGCACTAAGACACTTGTTGGACATGGATGGGATACTTATTAAGCACAATAAAAGCTTATCATATTGTTGTTGAACAATTTGGATGCATATTTGAACAAATGTCAAAGACTTGTCTAATAGAATCCAGTCAGCCATCTCACTTCCAGAGTACTTCCAGTTTTTTGATTTTCATAAAAATTAATTTCAACATCTTGATTTTCATAAGAATTAATTTCAACATCTTTTTTCCAGTTTTTTTTTTTTTTAAATAATAGGTCATTCTGGCATTGATTATGACCAAAAACAGACCCATCCCAACGCCCTTACACCCCAGTCAACAAATAATAAAAATCCTTTAGAAAAGCCAATACTCTTTAAATAGGAAGGGGGGAAAACTTGGTCCACAACTTTAGAAAAGAAAATAACCAGATAAAAGGGTGGTTAATCAATTCTGGCGGAATCCAATATGGAGAAACCACAGAATTACTTTCTTCCAACAAACCACCAATATCTAACCTGCACACATATATATCAAATGCTTCCAATTCTTTAAAATAGCTAATAGGAAGCACATTTTTATTTTGAGTTTGAAAGAACACCAACAAAAACTAAGCTAGACAAATAAACAAGCCACCAAATGAATAAGACGACAACAAGCTAGTAGTAGGGAACTCAAGTTGTTAACTAGAAAAAGAAATATTACAAAAATAACAAGTCAGAAACGCCCACAAAGAGGCATTGAAATAAGCCAAACTCCACATCCCAAGACCCCTCTACACCTGTAAAAATTTTCCTCTCTTTGACCAAATACACCACATTGATAAGAATCTGAGTCACCGAAAAAATCTACCTCAATCACAACGGGGGACAAGGGCCTTATCCATTGTAGCCTGTGAACTTAAGAGCCAAGGCAACCCCAAGTGCCAGCTTCCAATTTTTTGGGAGAAAGAATATTTCCGAAGGATGTGGTCAAAATGCTCAAATGTTTACTTTAAAAAAAAACATGGATTTCGCATTGATGAGATGAAATTAAAAAAACAAGGCAAACCATGCGAAAGGAATTACAAAAGAAATTTCCATTGGGCTATAAGAGATGTAAGACTATAATCGCCAAAATAAGGGGAGAATTTACACCAAGATAGAGCAATGTAAGTTAAATGATCTAAAAATGAGTCAAAACTATAGCCTTGTCCTTGAAGATGCGACAATTACTTGAAAAGAACACATCATTAGGGCCTTAAAATGCACGAGGAAGATCTTTGGAAAAACTGATGTGAATCCATTGATGAATAGAAGCAAACACCCAAGAGTGACTAGGACTGTTAACTTACCACCAAAAACTACAAATCATTTTGGTTTTAACCCCAGGGGGAAGAATAGTTGTGAATTATCATGAGAACCAACTATCCAAGATTGAAAAACTAGTTCCTTGCCTAGGATTAGAGCACACCACAAGTCGATGGATCAGCCAAACTCGAATGTTCTGAGTATGTAATTCTTAAAGCAAGAATTTGAAATGGGGATGTGATGCTCACAGCAAAATGATTTTTCTTATTAAAATTAAGTTCTAAAAAATACAAAGAATAAGAAGTCTTTTAAAAGCATTTGACTAGCCCTAGATGAAACCCTAAAATTGTTGGGCTTTCGGTCCTACATGTAACTTTGAATAATGAAGCCACACATCGATCAGGTGAAGTAAAAAGGCAATAATCCCCCTACTCACAACCTACGACATAAGAATCAGGCTTCCTGATGGGATTTCTTTTGGGAAAGGTGATGGGGGGAAGGGTCTCAATAAGTTAAGTAGGCAGTGGTCTCATGGCCATGGGAGTTCAGGGTTTGGGGATTGGAACATGAGACATCAGAATGTGGCTTCGTTAGCTAAATAATTGAGGCACAGAAACCTAACGTTTCGTGGCATGAGGCCATCACAACTAGGCAATAAAGGAGGAAGAAGTAGACTTCTTATCCTGTCAGGAGGGGGCAATATTGGCTGGTTTACTTTTGTCTCCCTCATCTCTGAATACCCCTGTGAAGCATACAAAGATCGACCAACCCCCACCCTTCACCAAAGAGCCACCAACCCTCCCGAAAGGATCAATTGCTGCAACTAATACTACTTACCAAACCACTTCCAAAGAACCTTTAGAATGAATCAGCTCCACCACACTAATCTAGCCAATCATGATAACAACTAAATGACAGAAACCTTTGGTCAAAAGAAATAATTCAATTCATTCATAATTGATGTGGAGGTATTGAAGAAATCACAAAAAGAACTTGAGTAACAGCAACTTGATCAAGCCCTGAATTAAAGTTAAGACTGACAAGACAGCACAGGGTTTATTCCGACCTTCATCCAAAGCAATAGATAAGGATTTTTTATTTTGGATAGGTATTCTCAAATAGCTCTAAGAGCAATATTCTTCCCGTTCTGGGATCTTCCTTACCTCCAAGAGATAATTTGTTACGAGTAAATGCAGTTAAAGCCATTAATTATGAAACTTGGATGGAATGCAATCGAATGAGTTTTTAAAACAAGTAAAATTATTGATTTATTCGGCTTGTGGCAGCTAAATGAAAAGGATCACAATGGTGTTCTCTTCCTATACCATTTTTTTTTACTTTTCTTTATTAGACATTTGTATGAATTGGTAACTCCTTATATCTCCTCCTTAGTTTGCTTGTTATTTTTCTCACTGAGATTGTATCTTTGAGCATTTGTTTCTTTTCATCAGTTAAATGAATTCTTTCTTTCTTGTAAGAAAAACATAGTTTTGTGATTTGATAGGTACTTTACCACATAGACTGCAGGGTATGCAACAAGGCACATCCCATGGGTCCATCAATTATCCAGTTCATCATTGAGATTTGACAACATCTGTATGTGACATAATAATCATAATTGTTGAAAAGCCTCATTGCTTCACTTAGCTATCAATATTGAGATAAAAGAGGGGGAAAATCATTACCCATATACTCCCAATCTGAAAATCTAAAACACCCATTTCCTACTTGTTAATCATCCCCTAAAGATATAAAAAAGAATGAAAACTGCACTAACATCGTGCGACTAACCGGCAGCCATGGTTCTAAATTCATTCGCAGGAAACAAAAAGGAAAACAATTCAAGCATTGACAAAGAGAAGTCTTACCACATGCTACCTCTGTACTTGAGCGTATAAGGCCCACTCTCGAGGGAGCGATCGAAATGACTATGCACCTTGTGCTTACCATCACCACTCTGGTCCACCAAAGTCAGTTCAAACAAGGCACGCACATCAGTGCCCTCGCTCGCCAAGGCAATAAACACTGACACATAAGCCGAATTATCCTCAGGATTCTTGCCGTCAGGATAGAAGTATATGGCCCACTGATAACCTCCGACGGTAAAATTCTCGCTGGCAATATGCTTTCCCACGCCGATCCCCTTGGCGAGAGAATAACCCTTGATCACAAAGTTATGGGAGCCATTAACAGTCTCAGTAACAGAGCGGGAGCTGGTCGGAGAAGCTAAAGGGCTCTTGTTGGGCGAGTGCATCTTGTTATGGCAGCGGAAAAGAGATGCTCATGGGATTCAAGGTGGAATTAAAACCCTAGGTGAAGAATCAGAGGACGAACCTGAAAAGGGGAAAATCTGAAGGCTGCATGGGGCAAAAGGGAATGGAGTTGTGAAGCTTCCGCCGGAGATTTTGAAGAACAAACTGAAATGGGAGATTTGGGAGAGAAGGATTTTGATTCCGTCGAAAATGACTGATCGCTTCGCTTTCAATCTTCACTATCTCTCTCTCTCTTTCTGGGAACGGAAAAGCAATTTCAATCAATTGCTTGCTATATAAATATATCATTTTAATTTCTTTTCAGAAATTAATAAAAAAAGTTCTAAATTTTTATATAAGGTATTATAAATACTTTTTCAGGAGGTAAATTGTTAATACTTTGTTTCAAAAATATATTTAAATTTTAAAAAGGGTTATTATTATCCTATGTTTAAAAAATGGTCATGCAATTTTAGGAATAATATTAACATTATTTACCTTCGTAAAAAAAAAATTTAAAATTTATTTTCGTTAATATATAGATGAAAACTGTCTATCGATGTTTCATTGATTATCTCCAAACTTTTTAATATTATTTTAAAAAATTCATGAATATTTTTGAAACATGTACCAACTATACAAGCTTTTGAAGTTTTTAATAAAGTTTAAAGGAATTTTTTAAATTTTAAACTTTTGAAAACTTTAGGGTATTTTTGAAACCTTTGGAGAATTTAAAAGATATTTTTAAATTTGTTGGGTAACCTAAATTTTTTGTTTTTTTTTTTTTAATTAACCAAAAAAAATCTAACCCAACCCAGGTTAGGTAGTTCAGGTTTTCGAGTGAATATAAACCCTGTTAGACTCAACATTTATGGTTTGAGTTAGATAGTCCAGATTAATTTAGTTCTTGTGTCATATAACACTTTTAAGTAATATTGAAATTAAAAAATTGAAAAAAAGAGACGAGTATATATATAGTATTACCCATAATTTACGAGAGAACATTTTGAAGTTTATGTCATCGGTTTCATATTTCTTTCTTTTCAACCATATACATTCCAAGTTTCATAAATTTACATTCCCATAAAAATTTCAAATGTCTCAACAAAATAAGATATTAAAAGAGAACAAAGATAACAATTTGAATATCTTGAAAATGACAACTATCCTAGAGGCATCAGAGGAGACGCTATCATCCGTCGCCATATATTCAGACACTAACGAAACTCAGCTTGGAATGTATGTAACTTCAGCCTCCATGCCTAAAAAAATGTAATATCATCAGTTATGTCGAGGCGTCGAATGAGCTTCACATTCCCTCGTCGAGCCAGAGTTGTAGACTGCGTGGAATCATGGATCATCCCGAACACGTTCAGTTGTGGTTGCATCTTGGATCGACGCAATTGCATGTCATGTCCAATTCAAAGAACTTGAGACAAATAAATTGTTCGTCAAGACACGCTACAAGTCACATACACTGATGGCGCGTTGGGTCAAGTCGACTTCTCATCTATGAGAGACCTCTAGCTGTTAGTCTTGGGTTCTGAAAATTCGCCCATCTCAACCAACGAATCAAATTTCGAAAGAACCTAATCTAGATCCTATCCTTTTATCTATGTTAGCAGATACAGATACAGATACAGAAACAGATACCTAGTCATACCAGTTTAAGAAGCTGAACCTACTGCCACTACCAACAACATTCTCGTTGGTTGAATGAGATTCACTGTCAACAGTTTCATCTGAACTCTCACTTGGGAGCAGTTGGATTCTATCCGCATGCTCCATGATCCAATCCGTGAATTCAGGGGTCGATGCCCACTCTGCCAACGCGTGTCGGGTTGAATCTCTAGTGAAATCGTCCCATGCTTTCTTCGTGAACTTCTTTCGATTGCGGGTCTTGTGGAACGTTGAGTAGTAGTCCTGATTTTGCATTCCAGAGGATGGTGAAATCAAACCTGCTGCAATTAACACGTCAAACAATGAAAATGGTAAGAGGCAGAACCTCAATTGGGAGTATGAAAGACTCGTATGTACGAAAACAGACAAGGCGATGAAAGCAAACAGCACCCTGAACAGGCGAATTCGACCATCCTGGTCTGTGGCTATCAGAAACTCTCCATCTCCTGTCTTGAGGGCTTGATCGGCTGAGGAATTCAGGACGAGTCCGGTTTCCAATAATTTGATTATTCTGCCTTTGCCAAGGGCCGCCAGATTCAGAATATGATCGATTCCTACCAAACATGAAAGAAATTTAGGTGGTCTGATGGCCTGATCGGTAGATTTTATATAATATCAGACACCATATTTCATAACACACACAAAAGAAAGAACAACCTAGAGGCTGGGTAGAAGGGAACCAGACAAGGGCAACTAATACAAGAGTATGAATAAATAAGGAAAACAGTACCATTGGTACAAATAGATGAGTTAACGAAGCCTTTGCCAATAGCTACTAGACTAAAGCAGAACTCACTTAGCCTGTTCTTTAGGGAAGTAATAAGAAGCCACTGTTATTGAAAAGATAAAAGGCACAAAAGGAGATGAAATGTTCCCAAGATCCATCAAACATACTTGTTTTGCATGACATTTAGGTTGAAAAAAGATTCCCAGACTACTTAAAACGGGTCTTATATGCATTTTCCAAGATGAAGGTGAAAATCCCCTTATCAAATATCCATTTCCAACATTTAAACAAGTGAAAGCGTTTAATCGTCATAGATGCAGCAGAGTAGAAAAATACTAATATTGTTGGTGAAAAAGAATACTTCTTTAATTGAAAAATATTTGCTTTAAACAAGTCGAGGAAGTACAGAAGGCAAGTAATATTGAACTCGCACCGAATCACATCAATTCAGAAAATGACTTACGAATAACGCCGCTGAAAGCTTTTAATTGTTATAGATGCAGCAGAGTTCAAAACTTACTACTATTGTTGCAGAAAAATAATACAGCTTTTGATTGAAAAATATTTGCTTCAAACATGTTAAGGAAGTAGAAAGGCAAGTTATATTGAACTCACACCAAACTACAGCACTTCAGGAAATGACTTACATTGTATAACTCTGCTTCAGAGATGAGATAAGATAGCAGGCCGCCCAACAACAAACAAAGGCACCAAGTGCTAAGGGAGCATCAGGAGAACTCTGTAAAATAAATGAACCACAGAAGCACTTCGACTATTAATTTCAAGATTCAAGATACATAATATTTAATTACTTAAACTGCAGATAAGTGACTCGAGCATCGTAGAAGTTACACCAACTGGAACCGATAAAAAGAACTACAATCATAACAAAATATTTGGAAAGTGTACACCAAAACTCAACTTCTCAATAATTTAATGAAAGCAAACTACTTAATTCAAAGTTTTAAAATGGCACACATCCAAAGACACAAAAGCATCTTATCAAAAAAGGGGGGGAAAAAAGAAAAGCGTGACACACCTGAAAGATAGATGTGGCTCCGATAATACGCATCGCCCATTTTACAAACTGAGCCACACCACCATCAACATCTCCATCCTCTGAGATCACAAACTTCCTGACGATCCAGTACCCCAATGCAGCTCCAGAAAGAACGATCCCCAGAAGTAAAAAGATGGCAACCTTAAGAATATGAGAAAGAAGGATCAAGAATTAGCGCATACATCTATAGAAAGAAAAAAAAAAACTGTGATTGGAATCATGGTCGCTGATCATGGATTTAATGAAACGTTTTCATTCTTTTGTGTGTTGCCGCATCTCATTCCTTTTTTCTTTTCATTTTTTTAAACCAGAAACAAAACTTTTTATTAATAAAATGAAAAGAGACTAATGCTCAAAGGATACATACTACACACAAGAACACTAAAGGACAAAGGATAAATAAAGCAACCCAACCAAGGATCTGAAAAACTGAACAAAATAAAACAAGATGCTTGAGAAATTGCCATTTGAATCACATTCAAACACAAGGAGAGTAAAACTGAGGAAAAACTAGAAATAAATGATATCACCCTCAACTTCTAAAATGATGCTAAGGACACGCCAGGGGCCAAACTCCTTGCAACGGCCAGGACATCCATGTCATTGGAGACGGCATTCACGACCAATCTTATATCTAACATCCTACTCTTGACGGGAGAAATTCCCCAAAGGAGAAACAGAAGCATCAAAATCATACAAAATAACCTTGGAAAGGAAATTCATCTATCCCTAGATGCAAAGGCTCCTTCCAATAAGAATGAACAGAAGTCTTCCCCAAGAAGCTTCCTTTCACTGCAACCAGTGAGGCCATACATACAAGATCCAGGAAATTTTATCTCAGTGAAATAATGCTTTGACCAAAAGGCAGCTCATTCGTTTTAACCCCAGATCCATTTTTTTTCTAGTTCATGCATATGATTGGATAGAAATAATGTCTGTCAATTCTTTTTCCTCTATTGAAATGAATAGATGATCCCTCTAAAAATGAGAACCAAGACAAGTGCCACATGCCTTTTTTGCTATATAATACATTCAAGGTTTCAAACACTACAAGATCGTAATAGAGAAATAATAATAAGTATGATAGCTTAAAAGAAAAGAAAACAATAAGCATATAGATATGATGAACGGAACTCCAAGCATACTCTCTACAAGGTAAAGTTAAGAATCTCACTTGAAATGTAATAAAAAGTAAAAGCAAGAGGAGCTTAGACTTACAGGATTATGCATCTCTTCTTTCAGTCCAAAACTAAGAAGAATCGAATTTACAAACATTGCAAAGTGGTGAGCAAGATAGGATCCTGCTCCAAGCTGGAAAAAACAACGAGACAACTTTTAAGAAATGCTTTAATTGAAGTAAGGGGACAAAATTTTAATGCCATACTCACCACCGATCCATATACAGCTAGATAAAAGACATTCTTCCTTCCAGTTGGCAACAACTTCATTCCCTACAAAATCAACAAACCAGCGAGTGGAAGAAAGTAATATAAGCTTCTAAATAAGATACAAGCATGAAGGGTTCATCAACCATCAAATTGACAAACATATGGAATGACCCCAGACTTTTCATCATTATAATCTATGAATACTTGCTTGTGAACTTTGCATTATCCAAATCTTGTAGGGTGAAATTGTTCACTCTCTTCCTAATGTATTTACTACTTGGGTGCAGTTATGTTTGAAAAATAAATCTCAACCATGTCTTAAAATTCCTCAACCAATGTTAAACTTCGTAATTATATTACATAAGGTAAGGAGTATATAGAAATTAAATTTGAATGGTTAATCAAGTACGAGTGCATTCAATTTGTAAATTCACATAAAGAGGAAACTAACTGCAGAGGCAGAATTAAGAATTCATTTAGAAAACAAGCACACACATGCACATACAAACAAACCTAAAACTCAGAGGTATATTTGTTGAGTTTGAAAACTCATGGACTCAAATACAACCAAACCCAAACCTCAGGGATTAAAAATGTATCTTTCTCTAAAGCCAAACATTTACTCTTTGCACTACCCCTACCTAAAATTCCCATAAAAAAAAAAATTAATAAACAAAACACTAAAACAAACTACCTGCATATACTAGGAGTTTAAAAATGATTGTTAATCTTTAGTACCTGAAAAAGAATAATCAAGACAACAAGGAAGATTCCAATGGCCATCGAACTACTGTAGTAAAAAGGAACCCAGCTGCTGATAACAGGAGCAAGAAGAAGCAACATAAATCCGAATGCTAGACACAGAAGACGCCATTGTTGAAACTCTGCAAGAAGTTGGAAAACAAATTAACATAAAACTAGACTAACTTAAGACTGAGGAGGATCAAAAGCCAATGTGACAAACACCTTCTTCAATCGCAATTGTGACAGGACCACTTAGAGGCGAGACATTAAGAACTTTAACGTCAACATATCTGATTTCATATGGAGACATGGTAGAGCTCCATAATCCCTTTTGAAAAGTTTTCCACTCATCATCTCCACACTGACACAATCCAAGTGAATTGTTCCTGCATGGTTTAGCAAGAAAAGTATTAGAAGTGTTGTCTTGGAGCAGCGTTTGCATACAAGAAAAAGATTCCACTTTTTCCCTAGTAGTTGCATTGGTATTCAATGTTTCAAAAAGACTTTGAAACGTATCCCGTGAGACTCGCTCATGTACAGTGAAAACTGTAAGAAGCATCCAAACTCATGTATTCTTTGGTTTAGAAGAAGCTAGTGAGTAGTGAATATCAGACTATGCTCCACTTACCAGTGAAAACAAACCTGAATTTTTGAATGTTGTCTTTCAGGAATAACAACAGATGGAACTACAGTGACTCGAAAAGCACTGGCAAAACTTCCAAGTTGCAATCTTGAAAGACCAGAAATCCGAACACGATCACATTGCATATCACTGGCTCCAGAAAGTGAAGATGGAAAGACATCTTCAGCTGGGTGCCTGAGGTCAATACCTATCCAATGAAACGTTGAGATTACATCCATCGACGTTAACTAAAGAAGTGCAACAAAAGGCCATAAACCTAATATGTTTATCGCACAAGATTTTCATTAATCAAACTGTACTACACAAACCATTTCATACCAAATCAGAACCTTAAATCAGCAAACACGTAATAGATACGATTTGCACAAAATAACAATTAGAGGAAATATTGTCATTATATCGACAATCCCCACTTCGCATACATGTCATTTTTTAAGTGAAATTACATAATACACTCGCTGCACTTTGAAAAATTACCATAGAAAGAGACGTCTTGATGATTAAACCACGGCACATTGATGAAAATAACGCACAATGGACATACTTATAGACCCTAACAAGTAATTCTTTGTTTCCCTCGATCTTTAGTCTCTAAAAGAACTGCCAACAAGTTACAACCAACAATCGAATCGACTCAATCAAAACAAGAAAATAATAATAATAAATAAGGAACCGAACTGCAAATACAAACCCTAATCCACATTCAATCACTAAAAGCACCAAACCCCAATCCGGCATCAATTCAAAATACCAACTCAAAGAGAAAGCCACCAGAAGGATAAAAAAGCAAACCAATCGCAAAATCAAGCATTACCAACAAGCACAAGCGAAATACCCTCCCCTACAACTAGAAAACCAGCCATAAACATCAAAATCTCGTAAGGAAGTTGAAAAATAATAAAACGAACATTGAAACTAAGAGGGATAAGAGAGATACTCTTGAAGGCGGAGTCATGAGCGGCATGGCTGAGAAGGAGAAACGAGAAGTAGACAAAAAGAAGAAGAAGGGTCATGGAAACAGAGGATGGAGCGGCCATAATCGCTAGGGGAATTGGCTGAACTTGCGAATAGACTGTGGCAGTCTATGGATTTGAATTTCTTTGAAATTTCATCTTCCGTGGTTTGTCATGTGGGCGTCTTCGAGAGCTCCGATGGCGTCCGCGCCAAGCAGCCGCGCTTCGCCCAAGCGGAGGGAGTTCGTGCGTGTTTGGGCCTGGGCCTCCGTACGCTTTTGAATTCTGTGCGCATTTTCTTTTCCTCCTTGGACATTCCCGCCAACCTATTTATTTCCCTTTTTATTTATTTTTTATTTTCCCGTTTATTATTTACGAGCGTTCATATGATTTGAGAACCTGATCATTCAAACCATTCAACCCAATTCATGTTAGATTATATTTTAATTTGGGTTAGATTAAATTTTTAAATAATCGAAAATTTCGAGTCGATTGATAGGTTGACATTTTTTTGTTGGGTCAACCTTGTCAACTCAAAAGGTCAACCTTGTCAACTCAAAAATAGAGTTGAAAATTAAGAATATTTGACTTTTATAATCGACGTTAGTAATTAGTTCTGACTCGTGTATGCTTGATATTTGGTTTTTACGAGATTTTAGTTATTAATATAACATATATTGTAAATAAATAGTATTTTTTAGTAATAAGAAAAATAACCAACAACTCGATCCAACCTAACCTGAAAATAGAGGGTTGAGTTGTGAACTCTATTTAGGTTGTTCGGGTCACTAACCCAACCCAGCACAACCTGTGTATACCTCTATTATTACTTTTTCACGTCTATATTTACACCTTATTAAAACGGAAGGTTGAGGCGGCTCAACCAATAAGAATATGACATACGTAGAGCTTGAAAAGAGACAACGTACATGGAGCTAGAAAAATTTGGTGTGGGTACGTTAAAAAAGGAGGCTATCTTGTGGTGCATACGTTCAAAAACGTCATACTATAATTACACATTCTAGACTCGAGACTTTTTTACCACTTAATAGAGACAACATAGTTCAACAATTAATTATTTAATGGGACTGATTTGGATGAGTTCATTTGTTATTTATATATCATAGTTTTAAAACTGAGTAAATTTATAATCAATTANATATCATAGTTTTAAAACTGAGTAAATTTATAATCAATTATAATTAATTAAATAACAATATATTTATTTAATTCATTTTTTTATCGATGGAAATATATTAATTAACGAACTTATTTACTAAAACCATAATCAATTATTCAATTAAAATTAAACTTTTAGTGGATTAAATATATTCTCAAACATAAATATTATTTTCAGATATCTTAAACAAAACACTTAAAAAAGAAATAAAATTAATAAATTCAACATAAATATTATTTATAATTATTTTTGATATCTTATTCTCAACTTATACAAAACACTCATTTTTATAATTATTTATAATTATTTTTTATAAGTATTTTATTCTCAGATATCTTAAATAAAACATTTAAATAAATAAAATTGAAAAATTCAACGTGTGACATCTTATTCTCAAGCATCTTATACTCAGACATCTTAAATAGAGAAGTCTTCGGACATAAAATTGAAAAATTCAAGATTATGCACGAGTTATATATCTTGTAAATCAAGAGCCAAGAATCGAGAGATGAAGCAAGACCTAGGAAAATCCAAAATTATCCATTGAATGGCATTGACAATTCTACAATGCTACAATTATTTTGCAATTGATCATACTATTCACAATGGTATCTACAAAGGCAGCATCCATTATATCTCACAAACCAATGCTAATACCACAAATTCATGCACCAATTCTTGCAAGCCATGGAAAAGGGGGGAAAAGGGGGGAAAAGAGGAAGATTTACTCACCTTTAACCTCAATCACACAACTCTAATGCCTTGTATCTCAAGGGTATCAAGCTTCTTGGGCCTTTTGTAATACTTGAGCTGGAGAGAACTACAAACAACACTAACAGAAGAGGCTGCCATTGCTGCTCCTGCAATCCATGGAGGTAGCCGAAACCGAGTCGATGGGAAAAGGACTCCGGCTGCGATAGGGATGCTGAGGAGATTGTAACCAAGTGCCCAAATGTAGTTAAGACGGATCCTGGAGAATGTTTTTCTTGAAAGGTCGATGGCGGTTATGACATCCTCCAAGTTGCTTTTCATCAAGACTATGTCAGCTGCCTCAATTGCAATGTCTGTGCCTGCACCAATGGCCATTCCGACATCTGCAGCCACAAGCGCTGGCGAGTCGTTGATCCCGTCTCCTACCATTGCCACCGTATGACCCAAAGACTAGATAGATGTCAAAATTCAAAACGATGCTTAGTAAAGGTGTTAGAAAGGGGGAAAAACAGCATTAATACTATTAAATTTGTGCAAAACTTTGGTGCTAGTTTATAATTGAAACTCAAATATGGGCGAGAATCCTCTCTAATCAGCTATACAAAATATATTATCCTATTTAGGCTCTCCCTTTCGAGTTTCCCCTCAAGGTTTTTAAAACGCTTCTACCAGGGAGAGGTTTTCAAACCTTATAAAGAATGTTTTGTTCTCCTCTCCAATCGAGGTGGAATCTCACAATCCACTCCTTTAGAGCCTAGCGTACTCGTTGGCACTCGTTCCCCTCTCCAATCGAGGTAGGTGGCATCGTGACCAAGATTATTTACATGAGTTCTCTTATTTATAATCATTTACCGAATACAAAAACATGGTAAATTACAAATAATATGGAAATAACAGTCAAAAGGAAGAATAATAAATGAATACAATATATTTACCTTATAATGAACGGTCAACTATCCTTAACACTATAGGCATCTTATTTCTTATATTCCAAACAAATATCTATCTAAACGGTGAGATCGCACGTCGATTGGCGAGGGAAACAAAACATCGCTTATAAGGATGTAGAAACCTCTCCTTAATAGACTCGTTTTAAACCATGAGTGATGACGATACGTAACGGACTACAACGGACAATATTTGTTAGCGGTGGGCTTGGATTGTCACAAATAGTATCAAAGTCAGGCACTAAGCGGAGTGCCAGCGAGGACGCTAGGCTTCCCAAGGGGGGTGGCGGATTGTGAGATCCCACATCGGTTGGAGAGGGGAATGAAACATTTCTTATAAAGGTGTGGAAACCTCTCCCTAGTAAATGCATTTTAAAACTGTGAGGCTGACCGCGATATGTAACGGGTCAAAGCAGACAATATATGTTAGCGGTGGGCTTGGGCTTGGGCTTGGGCTTGGGCTGTTACGTAAACAAACTCATAGTTCTGTCACCTAAGTTTGAACTTTCGAAGCAAAAAGGGAATCTGGTTGTACCCAAATATAAAGTGGTTATAATTTATACTAAGTTTCTATTGGAGAAAACGTAGGTACCTGTAGTCTCTTCACTTCCTCAGCTTTCATGTCGGGTTTAGCTACTGCAATTATGTCATCAATCCCAACCTCATTGGCTATGGACTTCGCCGTCCCCCAATTATCACCTGTCACCATGATGGATTTAACTTTCATGGCTTCGAGTATGGAAATGACATCGCGAGCACTTGGTTTCAGTGCATCAGATATGGCAAGAACCCCGGTCAGTTTCCGATCAATGGATACCAAAATTCCAGTTTGAGCCATTTCTTCGATTTCTTTTAATATTTCTTCAGCTTCAACGGGTATGAAAATGTTCTGATCTAACATAAGACTCTTGTTGCCTGCAACTACTTCTTTGTTTTGAACGATGGCCTTTACCCCATGTCCAGTAATGGAAATAAAATCTAGTGCTTCAGGCCATGTTTGGTTATTGTCCTCTGCTTTGAACTTTTTAGCATATTCAACAATGGCTTTGGCCAATGGATGCTCGCTGTTTACCTGATTCAAATGCAGAATAAAGAAGTTGTGGAGTTATGAAATCTCTGACATAGTTTCCGTTGGTAGAAGGAAGATTTTAAGTAACCAAGTCGACCTCAGTTGCGGCAACTAGTTCATAGAATTCTTTCAGAACCATATTTTTTAGTAGCTTTGTTTTCACCACAACTGGCTTCCCGACTGTAAGAGTTCCAGTTTTGTCGAACACAATACAATTCACCTACAAGTTATTATTATTCACAGCATTATATTAAAATACTCGAGAGAACAAAGAAGAAAAATGGCCTCAAGACTATCAACGTTCATGAGTTTGTAGAACGTAAATAAGCTAACTGAATCATTCTGTTAAGCCTATATTGTTTACTGGGAAAAGATGGAAACTAGGAAGAGGACATACTTATTCACAATTTGGGAGATCTCATGTCGATTGAGGAGGAGAACGAAACATTCTTTATAAGGGTGTAGAAACCTCTTCGTAGCCGACGCATTTTAAAAACCTTGAGAGGAAGCCCGAAAGGGAAAACCAAAAAAAAGACAATATTTGCTAGCGGTGGGCTTGGATCATTAAAAATGGTATCAAAGCCAGACACCGAACGATGTGTCAGCGAGGAGGCTGAGCCCCAAAGGCGAGTGGACACAAGACAGTGTGCTATGGATTGGGGGGTCCCACTTCGATAGAGAAGGGAATGAGTGCCAGCAAGAACACTGGGCCTTGAAGGAGAATGGATTGTGAGATCCCATATCAGTTGGGGAAGAGAACGAAACATTCTTTATAAGGTCTAGAAACCTCTCCCTAGCAGACGCGTTTTAAAAGCCTTGAGAGACGCGTTTTAAAAGCCTTGAGAGACGCGTTTTAAAAGCCTTGAGGGAAGCCCAAAATGGAAGCCCAAAATGGAAGCCCAAAGAGAACAATGCTAGCGGTGGGCATGGCCATTACAAAATTTGTATGGTGAATCATGTCCTCTCATCTTTGGCACAATTTTATTAAGCCAAAATGAATCAGAATTTTCAAAGCAGTAATGAAAAGGAAAAAATATATCAAAAGAGAGTTAAAGCAGGACTGGAATATTTAATAACCTTGTGAGCACTCTCTAATGCTTGGCCACCTTTAATTAAAACACCTTTTGAGGCTCCAACTCCTGTTGCAACCATGACTGCAGTTGGAGTTGCCAGGCCCAAAGCACAAGGGCATGCTATGACCATAACTGAAATGCCAAACTGGAGAGCAAGCTCAAAGCTATCCATGGAAGAAGGTATCCAGGACTTTGGGTAGCCACCATACTTCCCAGTAAGAAACCAGACGAGCCATGTTGTCAATGAAAGGACTATAACCTACACAGAGAAATCAGCATTGAACTCGCTGTTTTACATATATGGTTTCAAAGGAAAACTACAAAATCTACAGCTTTAACCGCAGACAATGATCAGATTTTGCAGGTTTTCCTAATTGAAACTATGAAAATGGATTAAATCATTAAGAAAAGTTAGAGCAAGACTTACATACCATTGGCACAAAAAACTTAGAGATGCGATCTGCAATTTTCTGAACTGGAGCTTTGGCCATTTGAGCCGATTCAACAAGTCGCACGATCTGTGAAAGGGCGCTTTCAGATCCAACGTGTGTTGCCCTCACATGTAGTACACCATTCTCATTCAAGGTGCCTCCAATCACCGTATCATCCGTTCTCTTTGCCACTGGCTTGGCTTCCCCAGTAATCATGCTTTCATTGACATGACTTTGTCCCCAAACAACAACTCCATCGGAAGCAACCTTTGCCCCTGGAATGACTTTAATTACATCATTCTTTTGTATCAACCGACTATCAATTTCTACTTCCCTAACGACGTTTCCATCATTATCAAAAGTAAGCAAGGTTGCTGTTTCAGGCACCAACTTCATAAGCTTCACAATAGCCTCTGATGTTTTTCCCTTAGCGAAGACCTCAAGATATTTCCCGAGAAGGATGAATGATATAAGCATTGAACTGGTCTCAAAGAAGTCTGTGGCCTTAAAATCACTTGAGGTTGCAGATCTTAATACCATGTAGACTGAATAAAAGTATGCTGCATTAGTCCCCAAAGCAATCAAAACATCCATATTAGCAGAACCATGACGCAATGCTTTGTAAGACCCTGTATAGAACCGCCTTCCAATAATGAACTGTACGGGAGATGATAACACCCACCTCAGCAGCTCCCCAACAGTCATCATATTGACAATTTTGGCATCTAGCACATCCTTAATACCAGGTATATAAGTGAAGACCATAGAGCTTAAAAACACTGGAATTGTGAATATCAGACTCCATAAGAATGATCGGTAATATTGCTTAATTTCCTCCTTTTTATAGGCTTCTCTGCCCTGTTCTTCAGGGAATATTGTTGCCTTAAAACGACCAGATCCAGTTGATTCAATCACTTGGATTATATTCCGAGGTCCGGTGACATTTGGCTTGTAAGACAATGAAAGTTTGCTGAGTGCAGGGTCAATATTAATACCTAGAACTCCAGGAAGTGCTTCCAGAGAGCTCCCAATCACTCTCATTGAATTCTCAGATCTCACTCCATCAACTTGGAGCTGTATCTTGCTTACATCTTCTTCTGTGCTAATAAGTAAAGCTTCGAATCCAGATTCTTCAATGGCTTGGAGAAGTTGATTGTAGTTTAAAATTCTTGGATCGAAACAAACTTCTGCTTCTTCCGTGGCTAATGCAACTTGGGCGTTTTGAACTCCACGAATTGCTTGTATTGTAGATTCCAAAGTTTTGGAGCAAGAAGTGCAAGTCATTCCAATTATATGAATTCGACATCTTTCAATCATATCGTCATTGACTATACTTGCTTCAAAGCCTACATCGTTAATTGCCTCACATATTTGATCCAACTGTATGCATAGCCAAGAGAAAATAAAGAACTTAAATTCTGTGCGATCAAGAACTTGCAGTCAGTCTCAATGATCTTCACTTTGCCAGAACCATAAAGTTCGTACAAATGAAATCAAGTTGAGTTGAAAGAGTTTTAGGCTTCGTCTATTTATTTGGATCCCACTAAATTCTCTAGAGTTGAATGGTCGAGCCTTTTGCATTAAACAAACAATATAATCCCTAACAATTTTTGGCGCAATCTCGATTCAAAAAACACGCAACGTAAGCCAGCGAATACTTAGCTAGCACGTCTAACAGTCCATCATTCAAACTATTGATTTCAAAATCACATGAAAGCGAATCCAAAACGAGACGAAAACGAAAACAAATTTAACCAAGCGAGAGAAAAGCAGAGAGACAGAGAAGATGCATACATTAACGAAGCTAGGGTAAAACTGGACTCGAGCTTTAGCATTCAAAACATCAACGACGGCTTCACGAATTCCAGGGAGTCGTTTGATCGCCTTCTCGACGGAGCCAGCACAAGCAGAGCAGGTCATTCCAGTGACGGAGAAGAACGCCGTCGACTCATTCGTCGGCAACCTATTCTCCGGTAGCGAAATCCCCGCCGGATATTTGGGCATGGACGGATAATGAGGCCGCGGCAACAGATTACTGCTGTTCGGAAACCGAGTGCATGCTAACGACCAGAAATTGGTCGCCATGGATGATCCAACCGAGGTTTAGAGAGAGAAAGAGAAGGGTTTATGATCTGTTTGAACGAGGAAAGCAAAAGAATTGCAGAACAGCAGGGTGCAAGAATGCTTTATAAAAGTAAGCGGGAAAGTCCCCACCCTTTCTACTTTAAACCGTGCGAGTATTTATAGTTGAGCTCCATAGAAGACGTAATAAATAAATAAATAAATATATATATATATATATATAAAGCAATAATATGCCTTCAATTTTAATTTAATTTTAATTTATTAACATTTATAAATAAATTAGTACATTAAGTTTATTTGTTATTAATATCAACAATTATTTTTAAATAAATGATTTTAATGCAATTAAAAAATATATATAAATATTCCTTATGATCATAAATTGAATAATAAATTGTAAAATAATAATAAGAAGCATATTGTGATTACTTGGATTACCCGTCCAACCAACCTAACCTAAAATTTTGGGTTTGTCCAATAACATTACGATGACCACACCCGACCATAAAAATGAAAAATTAGTACTCATAATCAAAAGTAACAATCGGCTCAACTACACAAGTTCCTTACGCTTAGATCAAACCGACAAAAAACAATCGTTTTAGAGATCAAAGATCATATTTATACACAAAAACTAACTATCATATTCCAAATTACGAACACAAAGAAGGGGTCAAGGGTCAAATAATCATTCCGAAGTTCGTATAACGGCCTAAATCGTTTCCACACCCTTATAAAGAATGCTTCGTTCTCCTCCCCAATTGATGTGAGATCTCATAATCCACCTCCCTTCGGGACCCAACATTCTTGCTGACACACCGCCTCGTGTCCACCCCCTTCGAGGCTCAGTCTCCTCGCTGGCACATCGCCTCGTGTCTACCTCTGTACCATTTGTAACAGTCCAAACACACCACAAGCAGATATTGTCCTCTTTGGTCTTTCCTTTTCGCGCTTCCTCTCAAAGTTTTTTAAACTCGTCTACTAGAGAGAGGTTTCCACACCTGTAATGCTTCTTTCTCCTCTCCAACCAATGTGGGATCTCACCGTTCGTGTTTAATAATACTAACTTATAAACAAGTTCGATATGAGAAGATGTGATTCTAGATAACCAAGTCGCTACGAGCAGTCTTTCAGGGGAGACATACTTCTACTGTGAAACTATTCGTCCCTTTCAAACGGTAACAATGGGAAGGCTCGTTCGATAACAAATTCGTTTCCCTTAGATTTTCGATCACGGAATCANAAAAAAAAAAAAAAAAAAAAAAAAAAAAAAAACATAATATTTTTATTTTTATTTTTATAGATATAAAACAAAAAAAACATCTATATGCACACCTAAACTTTGTTAATTTTGAAGAATAAACAACAATGGCAAGACTATGAACCAAACTGTTAAGATCCAAGAATTGAGATGATAAAGTGAAAGAACCTCTTTGCCATCGTTAACAGATGGAGAGTTTCGGTGAGACGGGAGACCCCTCGCTGCTTCGGTATTCACCGCACCAAGCGTCCTGAACCTGAGCTGCAAACTGCAAATTCCAGAGAACATCTTCAATGGAAGGTCTTGTGAATGGATCCTTGAGCAGACACCTGACACAAACTTCCATCATTGTCTTCAACGATTGGTCTATGCATTCGTTTTGAACGCCGGGATCGACTATGCTCTTTCGAGCGACACTGTCTGATGAAATGGCTTCTTGTATCTGTATGCATCAAAGAACATCATAACGAGAACATATGAACCTCGAAACTTCATTGTAACAGCCCAAGTCGACTGCTAGCAGATATTGTCCGTTTTGGCCCGTTACGTATTGTCGTTAGCCTCATGGTTTTAAAACGTGTCTGCTAGGGAGAGGTTTCCACACCCTTATAAGGAATGCTTTGTTCCTCTCTCCAACCAATGTGGGATCTCACAATCCACCCCCTTGGGGGCCAGCGTCCTCATTGGCACACCGTTCAGTACTTGACTCTGATACCATTTAAAACAGCCCAAGCCCACCGCTAGTAGATATTGTCCGCTTTGGCCCGTTACGTATCATCGTCAGCCTCACGGTTTTAAAACGCGTCTACTAGGGAGAGGTTTCCACACCCTTAGAAAGAATGCTTCGTTCTACTCTCCAGCCAATATGGGATCTCACAATCCATCCCCTTGGGGGCCAGCGTCCTCGCTAGCACACTATTCGGTGTCTGGCTCTGATACCATATGTAACAGTCCAAGCATACTGCTAGCAGATATTGTCCATTTTGGCCTGTTACGTATCGCCGTCAACCTCACGATTTTAAAACGCATCTGCTGGGAGAGGTTTTCATACCCTTATAAGGAATGCTTCGTTCCCCTCTCCAACCAATGTGGGATCTCACAATCCACCCCCTTGGAGGCCAAGCATCCTTGCTAGCACACTGTTCTGTGCCTAGCTCTGATACCATTTGTAACAGCCTAAGCCCACCACTAGCAGATATTGTCCGCTTTGGCTCGTTACGTATCACCGTCAACCTCACGGTTTTAAAACGCATCTATTAGGGAGAGGTTTTCATACCCTTACAAGGAATGCTTCGTTCCCCTCTCCGACCAATGTAGAATCTCACATTCATAGAACGACACACACGCACATGCACGTACACAAAAAGCAACGTATTCTCTATTACCTTCTCTCTTAACACGTTAATTTCGCCTTTCGATTTGAAGGCTCGTCCACGGATGATTTCTAATAATATTACTCCAAAGTCATAGATGTCAGCTTGAGCTTCTTGATTGATCCTGTGAAGTAACAAAAGAGAGAGTCAACTTCATAGTAGACAAGAGGATAGAAGAGCTGTTTTTGTTGGATAATTCATGTCATGTCCCGCTGTACTATGCTAGAGTGCCATCAACCTTTCATTGTCACTGTGATCTTTCGATCCACCGGAAGATTTTCCCCGACTAACCTGAGAAGTTAACCAGGTCGTTACGAACTAGAACGAACAAAACAAGCCAAGGAGGTGAATAGACTGCCCAACAGAAAAAAAAACGTCTTCGTTGTACCTCGGCCATGCTCTCAGCCATTAGAGGAAGGTTGTAGCTGCTAATTTTTGCAACAAGGTTTTGATCCAGTAATACATCAGTTATTTTAATTTTATTTGAATATACACCAGCAACTGTATGCAAAAACTGGAGGCCTTTCGCTATTCCGACCGCTGCTGCTATACGTTGTGTCCAAGTAAGCGATCGTCGCGAATGCCTTTCTGCAATGCATACATTAGCACTAAGTTTGAATAGTGAAAATGCAGAAATAATGAGAAGCAAACTATTAATGTTCATAAAGTACCAGATATCCAGCTTTTCAGAGTGCCATTAGGCACGTATTCGAAGACGAGAAATATTCTGCTGACACTTGAATCGTCCAAATATAACTCAAAGCAGTGTCCGAGAGCGCTAACCAAATGACGGTGTCTGAGTTTCGAGATAAGGTCGATATGATGCGTGAAGTTTTGGGTGCTATATCTTCTTTTCATTTTAAGGCATCTAATGGCAACAAAAGAACCATCCTTCAGCTGACCTCGGTATATCTGATAACAAAAAAGGAAGGACAAAGTCTTCGATGAACAGTTTTCTTTATTAATCAGATTGACAATGCAAGATATGAAGTGTACAAAAAGCACTTCATCCACAACAAAGTTTTCATACCAACATAAAGGAATATATGATTTAGAACTGTTTGTTTGAAATTGAAATTATGGAAACCGAAGCAAGGAGAAGTTTCTGTGTGAGATCTCACGTTGGTTTGGGAGGAGAACGAAACATTCTTTATAAGGGTGTGGAAACCTCTCTCTAGAAGACGCGTTCTAAAAACCTTGAGGGGAAGCCCGAAAGGTAAATTCCAAAGAGAACAATATCTGCTAGCGGAGGGCTTGGGCTGTTACAAATGGTACCAGAGCCAAACATTGGGCGATGTGCCAACGAGGAGTTTGAACCCCTAAGGGGTGGACACAAGGCGGTGTGCCAACAAGGACGCTGGGCCCCGAAGGGGAGTGGATTGTGGGTCTCACATCGACTGGAGAAGAGAACGAATGATAATGAGGGCGCTGAGCCTCAAAGGGGCGTAGATTGTGAGATCTCACATTGGTTTGGGAGGCGAACGACGCATTCTTTATAACGGTGTGGAAACCTCTCCCTAGAAGATGCGTTTTAAAAACCTTGAGAAGAAGCTCGAAAGAGAGAGCTCAAAGAGGACAATATCTGCTAGCAGTGAGCTTAAGACGTTACAAATGGTATCAGAGCCAGACATCGGGTAATGCGCCAACGAGGAGGCTGAACCCCAAAGGGGGGTGGACACAAGGCGATGTGCCAGCAAGGATGCTGGGCCCTGAAGGGGGGTGGATTGGGGAGTCCCACATTGATTGGAGAAGGGAACAAGTGTCAACGAGGACGTTGAGCCCTGAAGGGAGGTAGATTGTGAGATCCTACATCAGATGGGAGGAGAACGAAGCATTCTTTATAAGAGTATGGAAACCTCTCCCTAGAAGACGTGTTTTAAAAACCTTGAGGGGAAGCTCAAAAGGGAAAACCCAAAGAGGACAATATCTGTAACGGTGGGCTTGGGTCGTTACAAATGGTATCAAAGCTAGACACCAGGCGATGTGCCAGCGAGGAGGCTAAACCTCCAACGAGGGTGGACACGAGGTGGTGTGTCAACAAGGACGCTTGGCCCCGAAGGGGTGGATTGGGTGATCCCACACCGATTGGAGAAGGGAACGAGTGTCAACGAGGACGCACACATCATGCTCTTATTCAAAATGAAAGAGTTGGGTATCATAAACAAGATTTGGTTATACCTGTCCTTGAGAACCTTCACCCATGAAAGCAGAAGAGTCAAAGTTATTAGTAGCTTCCTCAATCTCTTCATAAGAGAGCACTCTATAAGTTGAAAGGCCAAGTGGAGCAAACTTCATTGTCTGAGATATATACCCTGAAAGTGAGGCAAGAAAGAGCAAATTTGGAGTCAAACTTTTGTAAGCATTAAAAAACTCAAATCAGATAGTTTCTTTCCACACACGAACTTGTGGAGGCACGTGCAGGTAGAGAGAACGTCGCTCTCAAGAACTAGTACACCCTGTTCTTGAAATCCGAACGCAGCTAAACTAAAGGTAGATAAGAAAAAATGATCTTACTTGCATCAGAGAACAGCTTTGATGTGTATTCAGCAGAAGGATTCTCTATTATTAAAGTCGTTCGAGGTTTTTTCGTCGTATTCTTCTCATTTTTCCTTCTTACTACAAAGAAACCAATGCCAAGTAACACAATCACTCCAACGACACTGCCAACGATACTCAGGGCAAGAACAGCCTTACGAGATCGGTCTTTCTTCTTTCCCTCAGCTACAATGCCCACAGCTAATGCTTCGTTTCGACAAAACGAAACAGGATGCTGCTGTTGTTCTTCAGTGACAAGACAATTCCTAGCATACAAGACAACCCTGTTCTTATCATCTGATAGCAGACACTTTGGCAAGCTTCCAGTCAAAAGATTTGAGGATAAATCCACAAATTTAAGTTCATCGTTGCAAGAAATATTATCAAAAACCATTCCTGTGAGCTTGTTCCTTGATATATTGAGATACGAAAGAGACTGTAGCGAAAACAATACCGGTGGCAACGGCCCAACCAACGAATTCAAAGCGACGTCGAGATATTGAAGCTGGTAAAACGAGTTAACTTCAGCAGGGATACTCGACCTGAACTTGTTTCTACTCAGTTTAAGGGTAACTAGCTTATTTCCAAGCTGAGGGAATTGAGGTCCAAAGCCATTATCTTCCAATTCGAGCACTTGAAGGTTCGTCAAAGTGCTAAGATCAGGCAACTCCCCATAAAAATGGTTATGTGAAAGTGAAAGAACTCTAAGATTTTCCAGCTCACTCAGTGAATTGGGCAAAGATCCATTTAGAACATTGTGTTTCAAGCTCAAAACAGTAAGCAGCGGAAGCGCACGGAACCATTCAGGAAGCTGGCCTGCAAGCATGTTACCATCGAGTATAAGCGTCCGAAGGCCTGATAGCAACGATATCTCTTGAGGGATGCCACCATATAGGAAGTTCGAGCTCATGTTTAGTATTTCCAGAGATGATAAATGAGCTATTCTACCAGGAATTGAACCCCATAAACCAAGAGAAACTAATGTAAGTACTTTCAAATCTGGAAGCTTAACAAGGGTATTAACGAACGCGTTCATCGAAAAGTTACGAGGTAATAGAACAGCTCCTTTCTTGCCGATTATATGCAACTGGGTCATGTTTCCTCCATAGCATACAACAGTCACAGAAGAATCTGGTTCCAAGTTGCAAAAATCTGTGTTGTTATTCCAGGTACTTAACACAGCTGGGAAGTTCAGGAGTTGCTGTATTCTTAGAAGCGTCCGAGTCTGCGACGATTGCTGTGAAAGACCGATTCTAACTAAAAGGACAACGATAACTAGAAGCACAGAATTATGAACTACTTGAGCCATTGTTCCTATGAACAGAACCAGGTGATGAATGACAGTGAACTAGATCTCAGAAGCCAGTAAATTCGAGCAGCTTGTACCCTATCGACACTGCTCCGAACGGAAACGACGTTGCTTAGAACTACCCTGAAGCAGAATATGATAACAAGCAGAGTTAACATTCAATTAGAAACAAGAACTCCTTAACTTGACAAGCCAAATGTGAATATCAGAGACTCCTCATGACAACAAACAATCTTTTAAACTGAAAAAAGAAAGATCAAGCACAGCCAGGAGTTGTAAGTTCATCTACACTCAAGAACTTCATAGAAAATGAAGAACAAACAACTATATGAAGTTATTCACCACAAAACTCCAAGATCCTCAACAAACAAAGCCACAGTTCTATAACCAACAATGTTCAAACCCAGCAGAAATGTGAGATCCCACATCGGTTGGGGAGGAGAACGAAACACGCTTTATAAGGGTGTTTACGTGTTGGAAAGCCAAAGAGGACAATATCTGCAAGCGGTGGGCTGAGCCGATGATTAAAAAAAACCCAGAAAGCTCATTTGAATCCAAAACACCACAGGTCTTGCAGATAACCCATTTGGGCAAAACAAAAGGAATTTGAGCCATACATTCATAAAAACACTCAAGAAGAAGCTCCTATGACACAATTTACAGAAGAACCCGTTCAAATAAGTCGGTTTCTATCATAATACATGCCAGGACAAATCAGTGACATAGTTTCAGCAAAATACCTCAAAACCCAGATGCCAAAAACAACAAAACAGACAGTGAAATCACAGAAACAGACACACCACTGATGTTCTTCCACATTCAAGAAATTTCACGACAAATTTCATCTTACCCACTTCAAATTTCCGGTTAATCAAGATGATAACGAATGAACTTTATGATAATCATCCATGAGATAGTCATAAAGACAAAAGGCGAGCTCTGACTGGGATGAAAAAGCAAAAGGAGGCGAAAGATTCCTGCAGAGAAAAAGAAAGAGTACGTCGTCTTTATTCCCTGTATGCGACATAATCGAACTTGGAGAGATATTAAATTCAGAAGAAATAGGATCGGAATGGTATTAGAACTGGAGGTGGGTCGATGATTTTTGGCACAGAGTGCAATGTGAGGCCTCGCTTTCGTTGATGGGTGCGATGAAACTTTAGAATTCTGTGGTTTTTGTCAGATTTTGGAATGGAGGAATGTGGGTGGTCCCTTTGCTTCCAAATCTGTTGCTTTTGCCGCCTTTCTTTTGCTCCCATTGCCATTTTCATTGCACTCTTGCTACCCATTTTTACAAAACGTCTATATTTACAATCGAATCCAAGCTTCAATGTTCTTACAATAAACTATCCCCAAATTTCTCATAATTATAGATTTAAATATGTCGGTGACAGATCAAATTACATATATTGTTCGACCAAAGCTGTTTCAAAATAGTATAAAGTTTTTATTTTTATAATTTTTTTTTTATATAATTAGTGGAAGAAAAGTTGGATGAACAAGACATTCCACCAGCTTTTATCTCATTCATTTTAAACAATTGGACGGGATCTCGTAATCCATCCTTTTCAGGGCTCAACGTCCTCGTTGGCACTCGTTCTTCTCTCCCGTCGATGTGGGATCTCACAATTCACCTCCTTTCAAGGCTTAGCGCCTTTGCTAGCATTCGTTCATCTCTCCAATTGTTGTGGGGTTTTACAATCCATCCCCCTTCGGGACCAAAAGTCCTTGCAGAATCACTGCCCAGTGTCCACCCCACTTTGGGGCTTATCGTCATCGCTAGCACACTACTAACTGAGATTGTCCTCTTTGACTTTCCCTTTCGGGATACCCCTCAAAGTTTTTAAAACGTGTATGCTAGGGAGAGGTTTTCACACCCTTGTAAAGAATGCTTAGCTCCCCTCTCCAACCAATGTGGGATCTCACAATCCACCCCTGACACTCGTTCCTATCTCCGGCTGATGTGGGACCTCACAATTTACTTTAAGGTAAAGATATCAAATGCTGAGTTTTCGTCTTTTGTAACATTCATATTAGTGGTTTTAGGCATCTTTTTTAAGTTTGTAAGAACGACTTCACCTTTTTGTATTCTTAAATAGATAACGGTATTTAATGTTCTTGATAACCAGCCTCACACGGTACATTAAGTTTATGATACAGATTTAATCCATAGGGTTGATTTGTTCCTCACTTTTACGCTCAAATGTCAAAATTCTCGAGAGAGATATTAATGACATCTACGAAAAAAAAAGTGTCATAAAAGAGCTCGTTGGAATATTAATGTTGTTTTAGGAGGACCCGAGTAAAGAAAAGACCTATGCCCTACATGTGTAATGAGAGGGACCTTTAGACCTAGTTGAAGGTATGAAAAGACAAAAATGCCCCTTTGTTGAGCATGGCACATGGTTGATACCTAGGGGTACTTTTGGCAACTAGTGGAGCTAGGTCATGTGCCAAAGCTCAAAATGTCCCTCCATGCAACCCACTTCCAAGTTGTCCAAATCTATTTGTTTTGTGGAGGAGAGTTGGCTTTGAATTTAGACCTAAAAGTATTGATATTATAGCTTTAGACCTAAAATGGTAATTTACTTTAATGAAGCATCAAAATCTTTGGCTTAATTATTTTTTAATCCTTTTTAGGAGTATTATAATTAATTCAAATTTAAAATAATATTCGGAATTTAAATTTATTAGAATATATTGATAGAAGATTGTCCGTCATTGTTAGCTCGAGCATTGGGCACCATGATCGGTATCAGTTAGGAGAACATTTCATGTGGTTTCGCTTTAGTCGGTGTTGGGGTTCGATTGTCGACTACTATAGATGACTCAAGAAAGGTGTAGTTGTTAGTAAGGATCTTTTCTCTCTCGATTTTTGGGTTGGATCCAATCAAATAGTTTCCTATAATTTTTCTCGATAGTCGTGTGATTCAAGGTGTTTGACATTGTTGCTTGCCGTCGGAAGGGGCTTCATCGTCGCAAATCCATCACTGGAGCTCTATTGTTGTCGATCTATGCATTCGTCGAAGGAGGAGAGACGACAACATAGGATGACGAGCGAGGAAGATGACGCCCAAAAGAAATCAAGTCAAGTCCAGCCTCGACTTTGGTCCAAACCCATAGGTTAATAACCCAGCCCAAAGTTCAAGCCCTCCTACACACTTAGTAGTAGCCCAAAGCTCACATGCGAACCAAGTGACACAGTCAAGTTTGCCTTTCATGTATGTAACTTCGTTCGGCTCGTTGCAAGCGTCCACCAATTTAAGATGAATCAAAATTGACCTAAAAAACTATGCTTGCTCACTTTCATGCAAATTACAATCGTCCATCAATCAACAAACACTTTGTTACTGTCGTAAAGAAATAATACGTAATATTAAATGTTTGTCTAATGTCTTGTTACAGTTGATTATATGCTATGTTAAAATCAATAGACTTAGTCATGTTTGTATGAATACTAGATTATGTCACCACGTTGAAGAGCTGTGGCACGATGAGGTCAACTATAGGGTAGAAATATGAGAGTGCATGAACCCCTTAGGATCATTTGGTAGTTCAAGTACACTAACGAGTGACACCGTCTACAACACAAGTAGAGCCTACGATTATGGCCCTAACATTGTAAATGTTTCAGACATTGGAACAGTTGATTTTACTCGTGTTGAAGAGCTGTGGCAAGATGAGCCCAACGGGATGAGGAAATATGAGAGTGCATGAACCCCCTTAGGATCATTTGGTAGTTCAGGTACACTAACCAGTGATACCGTCTGCAACACAAGTCGAGCCTAGGCCCTAATGTTGTAAGTGTTTCAGACATTGGAACAGTTGATTTTACTCACGTTGAAGAGCGGTGGCACGATGAGGCCAACTATAGGGATGGGGAAATATGAGAATGCATGAACCCCCTTAGGATCATTTGGTAGTTCAAGTACACTAACCAGTGACATTAAATGTTTCAAACATTGAAACAGTTGGTTTTACTCACTCGCTGAAGAGCTGTGGCATGATGAGGCCAACTATAGGGATCGGGAAATATGAGAGTGCACGAACCCCCTTAGGATCATTTAGTAGTTCAGGTATACTAACCAATGACACCACCTGCAACACAAGCCGAGCCTACGATTATGGCCCTAGTGTTGTAATGACTCAGACATTGGAACAGTACGCTTTACTCAGACTTGATAATTGTTACGTTTCATTCCATTTGGACGAATTGAAAAATACATTTTATGACGGCTCCAACTCAACTTCTCATCTAATTCAACTTGAGTCTACACTCGACCATTTTCTACTATGCTCGACTCTTTTAAGGGAAAATGGTAATGAAAAGTACAAAAATTGATGAAGATTAAAGAACACGAGAATCGATAGATTTTGAAGGAACACAATAAACAATAAGACAACCTCAACAAATCCAAAAAGAACACAACAAAATATAGGACGGAAGGTAAGAACTTTTGTGAAAATTAAGGAACACAAGAGAATGAACATCTCAAATGAACACAATAAAAAAACATATCACAACTTTGTAACCATTTTTATATACAAGTTTAGCTTTTGGAGACACACTACAGTCAAAAAGGAGGCTTAATTAAGTGTCAATAATCTGAGGTCCTAAGTATTCTATTCCATCCATGTGGGAGTTTTCTGGTACCTCAATCTCTTCTAACCATCCATGTCCTTCACCCTCTTCTTCTGTCAGTGCCACGTCACTATCTGCATGTCAGAACATTACCATAAGAACAATGCAACATAAGAACAAAGCTTGTGAATCCATTTGAAAACAAAGCTATTGAAGCGGATGCTTACTTGGGAACGAGGCATAGGGATGTTCCTTATAATATGAACAATCTCGACCGTCCTCCATGGAATAAGGAGGTCCGATCACATCGAGCACCGCACATGGCGTTACAGCAGTGAACGAGTGGATGTTGCCTCCTGTTGTTGGGTACAAAACAGAGGTACTGCAGGGCGAGGTGAAGACGGAGTCGGTCTTCAGCTTTGCTAATCTTTCTGCAAAGCAAAACAGTCCATCAGCACTTTCGGGTTGATTTTCACGAGAGATTCATGTTTATAATAAGAAAGTTTCGAGGCGCTCACTTTGACGAGGTTGGGCAGGATCGTCGGTGTTCGTTGGATCGACCCAATCATATGATTTGATGTGCATTTTCCCCAATAGAAGTTTGCTGAAAACAGTCATTCCTGGATGGTTGTGTAAAGGGATTACACCAGTTGCTGGGAGGAAGAAGATGCATAACTGCATAAAAGTAGGGAAAATGCCATCAGAAATTCGAACAAAGCAAACCCGAAACAGTATGATCTCAACTAATAAGTAAGGAATCGGTTGTTAACGTGAGCGGACAATAGGAATGACGAACAACCCTACATTAGCCCCTCGAGCAACCCTATAAGGTAAAGCTAAAGATAGCTTGTCTCTCCCTAGGGGTGAGAACAAAGTGGAAACGGTCTCAAAAAGGGTTCGGTTGTTCACCATTCCCTTACGTGACCGAGTGGTGGCGCTGCTAACAAATTGCTAGTCATTTTCGAGAATAAGGTGAGCTAAAGGTAGCTTGTCTCCCCCAAGAGGCGAGAACTAACTATTGAGAACAAAGTGGAAATGGTCTTAACAAAGGGTCGGTTGTTTGACATTCCCTTACGTGACCGAGTGGTGGCGCTGCTAACAAATGGCTAGTCTTTTCCGAGAATAAGGTGGAGCTAAAGGTAACTTCGTTAAAAACAAAGCGGAAATGGTCCTAACAAGGGTTCGGTTGTTCGTGAGAGCTAGGCGTATATAACAACACGTGCGCACGAAAAGCGGCCCGAAACTAGTGAAGGCACTACNTTGGATCGACCCAATCATATGATTTGATGTGCATTTTCCCCAACAGAAGTTTACTGAAAACAGTCATTCCTGGATGGTTGTGTAAAGGGATTACACCAGTTGCTGGGAGGAAGAAGATGCATAACTGCATAAAAGTGGGGGAAATGCCATCAGAAATTTGAACAAAGCAAACCCGAAACAGTATGATCTCGACTAATAAGTAAGGAATCGGTTGTTAACGTGAGCGGACAAGAGGAATGACGAGCAACCCTATAAGGTAAAGCTAAAGGTAGCTTGTCTCTCCCTAGGGGTGAGAACAAAGTGGAAACGGTCTCAGAAAGAGTTCGGTTGTTCACCATTCCCTTACGTGACCGAGTGGTGGCGCTGCTAACAAATTGCTAGTCATTTTCGAGAATAAGGTGAGCTAAAGGTAGCTTGTCTCCCCCAAGAGGCGAGAACTAACTATTGAGAACAAAGTGGAAATGGTCTTAACAAAGGGTCGGTTGTTTGACATTCCCTTACGTGACCGAGTGGTGGCGCTGCTAACAAATGGCTAGTCTTTTCCGAGAATAAGGTGGAGCTAAAGGTAACTTCGTTAAAAACAAAGCGGAAATGGTCCTAACAAGGGTTCGGTTGTTCGTGAGAGCTAGGCGTATATAACAACACGTGCTTTAAACGAAAAGCGGCCCGAAACTAGTGAAGGCACTACATTAAGCTTACCGAGAAATTGTCACACTTGTATATGGTAGTGCATGTTACTCTAGGGGATGATCCTTTGACTTGAACATTGGGATTGAAAAACTGCAAATTACTACTAAGTCCAACGTCTTCTGCCTTCATATTATCTGCAGCATCCAAAAACAAAGAAATTATAATTATCAAAGATGTTCATGTTCGCAACGTAAAAGAACACTACTATTCAAGCCCACCGCTAGTAAATATTGTCCGCTTTGACCCATTACGTATTGTTATCAGTCTCACGGTTTTAAAACGCGTCTATTAGAGAGAGGTTTCTACACCCTTATAAAAATGGCTTCGTTCCGCTCTCTAATTGATGTGGGATCTCACAGAAGAAGTCGTTTCTATCTTCCTCTCTTGGTGGGTCTAAGTCAAGATATAAAGAATCCTAAGAGCATACGGCTGACATGAACATAAAAGCATGATTTGATATGACAAATCACTAAAGGGAAGTCGTTTCTATTACGTATCGTTGTTAGCCTCATAATTCTAAATGCGTATGCTGGAGTGATGTTTCGTTCTCCTCTCCAACCAACGTGGGACCTTACAATCCACCCTCATTGGGACCCAGTGTCCTTGCTCGCACATTGCCTAATGTCTAGCTCTAAAGAGAGGTTTCCACACCCTTATAAGAACCGCTTCGACGCTAAAACTAGAGAACTTTCCACGCCGTGACACTTAGACAAGAATGTAAAGACAAGGAAATCAAAGAATCAACTGGGCCCAACTAAGCTAAGTTCATAGAGATTCAAGAACAACAAAAGAATCAAATGGAAATAGATTGGATCTGAAACATACCAAGAATGCGACAGAGCTTATCAACATCACAAGGCAATGGAACGGTTCCAGGGCCTTTGAACACATCCCTGCAAGAAACAAAGAGTTCCTGAAGCGCCATAGGAACCACTGGAACAGACCGCTTCATCCTTCTACATTTCCTCTTCTTAATATCCCTTTTCACATACTGAACCTTATTCACATGCCCAATTCTAATACTCCCTCGATCCACCGCTCTCGTTTCCGTCGTCATTAGAACACAACAGCAAAAACCCTCCTCTGTTTCCCCTCAAAAACCTTCCCCAACGACAAAGAATTAGCCACAAAACAGAACGATTCAATCCCAAATCAGAAACCCAGATACGAAAAACGATGAACGATGCAGAAACACGATCTGGGTCGTCGTGTAATAGGCAGAAGAATCAAAAAAATTAAGAGAAACGAAAATGGGTTCGTCCAAAACAAGAAACCAGAGACGAACAAATCAGAAACCCAGACACGAAAAACGCCGAACGATGCAGAAACACGATCTGGGTCGTCGTGTATAAGGCAGAAGAATCAAAAAAATTAAGAGAAACGAAAATGGGGTTCGTCCAAAACAAGAAACCAGAGACGAACAAGTACAAAAACAGAACGATTCAATCCCAAATCAGAAACCCAGATACAAAAAATGTCGAACGATACAGAAACGCGATCTGGGTCGTCGTGTATAAGGCAGAAGAATCAAAAAACGAAAATGGGTTCGTCCAAAACAAAGAAACCAGAGACGAACAAGTAGAAAAACAGAAAATCCGGGTAAGAAAAGCAAGAAAATGAGGATGTAAGAACAGTAAGAGGAAGTGGGATAAGATATTAATAATAAATAGAAACAAGAACAGAGGATTAAAAGGGGGAAAACCAGGGGCCATGAAGAACAGGGGAATTGCTTCGGTAGAATGACTGTTCATTCTGGGGGAGAATAAAAAAGTGGATAAAATAAAGAGAAAAGCGAAGAAAGGGAGAGAAATGTGCTTGGAGGGGTTGGGTGGCCGCCCCTAAGATTAAGAGGAAACTGGCGGTAAGCGGAACCTGGTTTTGGGGATTGGGAAACAAGCGGTGGGATTTGACTGTTGTAGCCCTAACAATGGCGGATTTTTGCAAAAGGATCTAAGGAATTTTCTTCCCTCTTTTGAGGGTAGAGAAGAAGTAAACGCCATTAACGACCAATAAGAAGCAAGAAATGAGCTACGAACACCTTCAAACGCAGGGAATTGAAGCAATTTCCTTTTGGAATATTGGGGTATTTCACAAATTCGTTATCATAGTGGTTTTGTTTTTTGGGTCTAGTAATGGAAAATGATATTTACGGTCATAAATATTCTAATTATAATAAAATAATTATGCGAATTAAAAAAAAAAAAAATATTTACAATTATTTGATACTTCAAACAAAAATTCCCACTAAATGGCATAAAAAAAAATCAATGGTAAATTTTAAATAGGGATAAAATACTTTTGTTCGTAAGTAGGGTTTAACTGAGTTGAGACATTTTTTTTACTGTAAAGTTTTTTTAACCTAACGATCCTTATAAAATACTGAAATTAACCCAATTGGAGATGGTTTAAGTGGTTCGAAATATTTATTTAAATTTTTGTTTTTAAGAAAAGTATATTTTATTAATTTTTTAAATATTTAATTAAAATTTATAATTCAATTTCAATAAATATTTTAATAAATTAGAAAAAAATTATTATTTTAAAGTGACCCGAGAATAAATATAAAAAAAAATATTTATAGAATTAATAAAAGTAAAATAAATATATATTTTAAAAACGTATATTTTAAAAATAATTTGTTTGGATCTAATTTAGTTCAAATCAGTTCATGACTCAATCAAAACGTACAGATTGGGTTGGGTTGAGTTAAGTTAGTCGAATTTTTAGAATTATTGGATTTAATTATTTTTCTTTAACCCAAATTTAAATAATTGTTAATCAATCTAATTAGTTTTAAACAAATATATAATTTTTTTTTTATATATTTTCGATACTTTTTTAATTAATTAAACTTTATGGTCTCCAAAAATATGTGAAAAGACAACACTGTCGGAAAAAATGGTTAATTTCAGACATCAATAATTTATATTGCAGAAATGTTTTTTTTTTCTTTTATTATTTTATTTATTTAAAAATAATATTCTCAACTTTTTCCATTTTTTTTTTCCAAAAATGGTACAAACGATCCTACAAAGTAGGAGTTGAATAATTGCATCATATAATTTTTAAATTTTATTAATATCCCTAAAATTAAAAAAATATATATATTTAAATTAAACCCATTATGGGATTATTTTTAATTGCATCATATAATTTTTAAATTTTATTAATATCTCTAAAATTAAAAAAAATATATTTAAATTAAACCCATTATGGGATTATTTTTAATTGAAACCATTATGGAAAAGTACATTGTATTTAAAATTTTATATGGCTAGAAAATAAAGAAAATAAAAAGTTTACTAATAAGGGTTTTAATATTTATTTATTAATACAAAATTAAAATAGGATGAATTTAAATATATTTTTTTACCCAAAACAAATCACTCAAAATTTCAAATATGTTATAATATAAAATACGTCAAAATCCATACAAATTATATATGACGAACTAAATTGTTACATACTAAATCAGAAATAATTAGGAGAACATTTTCGTGTAGGAGTCTATACAGGTTGGGTTGAATTGAAAAAGTTTTTTGGGCTAATTCGAAGTTTCGGGTTTGTTAAGTTGATGACCCGAGCAATCTGAATAGAATTTCCAACCCAACTCTCTCTTTTCGTGTTGTGTTAAGTTGGGTTGAGTTATTGAGTTCTTTTTATTGTTATATATTTAAAAAAGTCATAATTATCTGTCTAGATGTTATATTAATAACTAAAATCTTATAAAATTCAAATATCAAACATTTATATAGGCTATAAACTTTAAATATTCTTATTCTTTTTAAAATTAGGGTAGGATTGAGTTAGATTGGATTGTAACCCTATTTTTAGATCGTTCAGGTTGCCAAGACAAAAAAAAAATGTCAACCCACAAACCGAACCAAATTCTCGGATTGTTAAAAAATTCAACCAAACCCAACACAATTTTTTATGATTTGGGTTGGACGGTGGGATTGATTAGGTTATCAGGTCATATGAACACTCCTAGTTTCTTAATAGCAGAAATCCTGTAAGTAAAACCCATACAACGTCCACCTGACTCGATGAATCAATTCCTTCCTTGTTTCAGGTCTGACGGCTATGTATTCGTACCGAGCAGAAGTAGAGCGGAATAAAGTTCATAGAATTTTGTGCATGAAAAGATAGTTTTGTTTGCATTTTGATGGTTTTGGCTTTCAATTTCAGCTTCAAAACAAAACTACAATCATATTTTCCTTCCTTTTGGGTTCATTCGTTGTACTTTCATTCTCTTTTGTTCATCAAAAAGATATTATAATTTTATTAAAAAAAAATGGTTTTGTTGTCAAAAACACATTTAATGTGTTTGAATAATTTGATGAAATGTACCTAAAAAAAACTAAGTTAATTAATCAATTAATTTAAACTAAAAAGAAAGAAATTTCCTCCCCACTAATCTCTCTTTCAAATAGTAGTCATCCTTACTGGCACCCTCGTGTCTGTTAGACGAACACGACTCTCCACAATGGCAGCTTTGCTTTGGGCTTCCCCAGCCCAAAAGGCCTAGACCTAGTATTCCTCACTTATAAACTCATGATCACACGACTCTTCACAATGGCAACTTTGCTTTGGACTTCTCCAGGACAGCTTTGCTTTGGGCTGGGGTTATAAACTCATGATCATTCCCTAAATTTGGGAGGGCTTCCCCAGGGCAGCTTTGTTTTGGGCTTCCCCAGCCCAAAAGGCCTAAGCTTAGTATTTCTCACTTATAGACTCACTAAGTTTAGGGCATGGCTCTGATACCATGATAGACGAACACGACGCAACTTTGCTTTGGACTTCTCCAGGACAGCTTTGCTTTGGGCTGGGGTTATAAACTCATGATCATTCCCTAAATTTGGGAGGGCTTCCCAGGGCAGCTTTGTTTTGGGCTTCCCCAGCCCAAAAGGCCTAAGCTTAGTATTTCTCACTTATAAACTCACTAAGTTTAGGGCATGGCTCTGATACCATGATAGACGAACACGACTCTCCACAAATGGTATGATATTGTCCACTTTGAGCATAAGCTCTCGTGGATTTGCTTTGGGCTTCCCCCAAAAGGTCTCATGCCAATGGAGTTAGTATTCCTCACTTATAAACCCATGATCATTCCCTAAATTAGCCGATGTGGGACTTTCATCATCCAACAATGTCTACCCCCTTCGGGGAACAACGAGAAGGTTGACACATCATCCAATGTTTAGCTCTAATACCATTTGTAACGGCCCAGATCCACCGTTAGCAAATATTGTCCTCTTTGGGCTTTCCCTTTCGGCTTTCCCCTCAAGGCTTTAAAACATGTTTACTAGGGGAAGGTTTCCACACCCTGTTAAATGGTGGTTTGTTCTCCTCCCCAACCAACCAACGTGGGACATCACCAATCAATACTTACTGTAAGAAGAAAAAGAATATTATTTCTATTTCTTGTTTTAAACTAAATGTATAAGTGCATGTCATCGTTTGAGATGTTTTTTTTTTTTTTTTTTTTTTTTTTTTTTTTTTTTTTTTTTTTTTTTTTTTTTTTTTTCTTCCTTTTGGGTTCATTCGTTGTACTTTCATTCTCTTTTGATCATCAAAAAGATATTATAATTTTATTCAAAAAAAAAAATGGTTTTGTTGTCAAAAACACATTTAATGTGTTTGAATAATTTGATGAAATGTACCTAAAAAAGTTAATTAATCAATTAATTTAAACTAGAAAGAAAAAGGAAATTTCCTCTCCACTAATCTTTCATTTGGGCTTCTATCATGCAACACCTCCCCTTAATCGAGGCTCGACTCCTTTTCTGATGGAGTTCTTTATTCGATATTTGAAGATTTACAAATCTATTGGCACGACTAAGTTTAGGGCATGGATGATAGACGAACACGACTCTCCACAATGGTATGATATTGTCCACTTTGAGCATAAGCTCTCGTGGATTTGCTTTGGGCTTCCCCCAAAAGGCCTCATGCCAATGGAGTTAGTATTCCTCACTTATAAACCCATGATCATTCCCTAAATTAGCCGATGTGGGACTTTCATCATCCAACAATGTCTACCCCCTTCGGGGAGCGAGAAGGTTGACACATTGTCCAATGTTTAGCTCTGATACCATTTGTAACGGCCCAGATCCACCGTTAGCAAATATTGTCATCTTTGGGCTTTCACTTTCGGGCTTCCCCTCAAGGCTTTAAAACATGTTTACTAGGGGAAGGTTTCCGCAACCTGGTAAATGGTAGTTTGTTCTCCTCCCCAACCAACCAACGTGGGACATCACCTATCAATACTTACCGTAAGAAGAAAAAGAAAAAGAATATTATTTCTATTTCTTGTTTTAAACTAAATGTACAAGTGCATGTCATCGTTTGAGATGTTTTTTTTTTATTATTTTTTATTTTCGCATATGTTATTAAAGACATGCATGCCGACATCTCTAACTTAAAAAAATATTAGGGGCATTATTGTCATTATAGAAAATAGACTTAAATTTTCAATATCGAGGATTTTAGGTTTTAAAAGTTTTCTAAAATTTGATTTTAAATTTTTAATTTTTAAAAATGGTTGTTATTTGTGGCCATTTATATAAAATCAATTTCAATTTTAGTATATTTTATTTTATTTTCAATATTTAATTAGTTTACATTTTTCTTATGGGTAGGTATTAGTTGCCAACTTGTATTCTATTTAAAGGATATGAATATCAACGAGAATACACACCTTAGATTCCAATTCTATTTTTTAACCCAACTCAACCCTTATAATTCAGGTTGAATTGGTCGGGATTGTCAGGTTGGACGTACACCCCTAGGGGTTATCAAGCGCACGAGTCAAGAACAAAAATGATAGCATTCTTAAGAGCATTTACAGCAAAGGTTTGGGGCTTACTTACATGAGCTTGTAGATATTGTTCTTTCTATATATAAAAAAATCACCTTCAAGAGCATTTAGCATAGCAACCAGAGATTCTTCTTCAGAGCCTTTGAAGTGCTGCATCATATTGTCAAGTGTAACCTGCATTTTCAACCATATTGCATTCTTCATTTAAACCATGTTAATGTAAAGTTCATAGAGGTTTGCTTCGTTTCACGTACCCCGTCATTGTTCTTCAGCCACTCTACTAGCGAGCTCTCGGTTGCTTTTACTGGAACCCGATTTTCTTCGTCCGATTCGCAGACTTTTTGACGCTTTAATGATATGGGAGTTTCCTCTGTTGAAGGTTTACAAGCTGTGGCTACATTAGGCTCTTCTTTTTGCTGCTTTGAGGTTGGACTCCCTGAAAACTTTGGCACAACATTCATACGTTCGTCGGTTTTTTCATCTCGGGGTAGCGTAGTTTCGGGGGATATTCCACATTTTTGCATTAACAGACAAGCCTTGATGTGTGCATAATTAATCTGCCATCCAAATATCGACTTTCAGTCATATGCTGATGAATGAGCATTCATCCAAAAATCAACATGAACAAGCAGTAAAACGACAAGAACAAGCATAAAATCGAAAGGAACAAGCGTAAAAACGACAAGAACAAGCATAAAATCGACAAGAACAAGCATAAAAAAGACAAAAACAAGCATAAAAACAACAAGAACAAGCATAAAAACGACAAGAACAGGCATAAAAACAACAAGAACAAGCATAAAAACGACAAAAACAAGCATAAAAACAACAACAAGCTTAAAAACGACGAGAACAAGCATAAAATCGACAAAAACAAGCATAAAATCAACAAGAACCAGCATAAAAACGACAAGAAACGCATGGATAACTAATGTACAGACATGTCAAAAACTAGGAAATAGAAGAAAACATATTTTACAATATCCAACTCACTTCCTCTGGTAATTCATCTTTTATAGCTTTTAACTTGTCCGTAGATCCGACCTTCGAAACAGCAGATTGAATATCGGAAAATATCGAACATGAAAGACCAATCTCATCACAAAATTTGGTCCAATCAATTGTATATCCTTCCTGAGCTGCATCAAGGATGTACCCAGAAACAGTAGTTTCTTTGATAGGTGCTGATCTACCAGGGAAGTTCTATGTTCCAAATAAATAGTGATATCAGAATAATGTAAATCAAAGGGAAAAGAGGAACAGCTCAAGACATTTTAATGGATTCACAGTTATTTATCAGGCTTATACATGAGGGGCGAGTTTCGACGCTACCATGTTCATCGTCATACGACCTTTTCCGTAAAAAACTTCAAGGAAAAAAGATTACTTACAGCGATTTTCGAGATTGAGAGACCGTCTTCATACCACATTTTCCATGCTTCGAACTTCGCCGGTGCCAACGGTCTCCCTTGATTGGATTCTGTATTAAGTTTTCGAGCTGTCATACATTGTCCGTTTCCGTCTTCTTTACATTCACCATCCAGTGAAAGACCAACTTCTTGTGATAGATGCCTCACTGCTTGAAGGATTAGATCTCCATGCATTTTTAGCAGGTGCTATAGGATTATTGAAGAACATTAAACACTTGAATCATAGCATAATTCAAAGGTAATAACATTGTCACGACATCAAAGACGACCGTCAAACGTTAGAGACGATCATCGACTTTCTAGAGCTTGACAATGAACAAAGTCATACGAGAATAATCGTCAACAAAAGTAATAAAATATCAAAATCTTCGACTAAGCTAATGACCTCACTCTCAATTGAATTCTTAATTTGAATGTGCAATCGAGCATTTTAACAAAGGCAGGAAAAAAAACTCGGGTTGAGTTGGGTTGGAAATTTTTTCTGGACCAACCCGAAATTTCGGATTGGTAAGGTTGGCTACCCTAATGAACCGAATAGAGTTCCTAACCTAACCCTCTATTTTCAGAGTTGGATCGGGTTAAGTCTCTGGGTTGTTCACTTTATTTTTTTTTAATACTCATACTTATCAACAATACTTGTCACATTAATAACTAAAATCTCATAAAACTCAAATATCAAATATTCACAAGTCCCAACGCATCACTAATCTCTATTGCAAACGTCAAATGATTTTAATATTCATAAAAATCCTAAAAGTAGGGTAGAGTTGAGTTGGGAACCCTATTTTCGAATTGATCGGGTCGACTCAACCAAAAAGTTTCCAACCTGCAAACCAAACCGAATTTTAGATTTTCCAAAATTCAACCCAACCCTTACCGTTTGGGTTAGGTAGTCTAGGTTGTTTGGATTATTGGGTCATATGAACACTCCTAAATAACACAACTAGAGACGAACGGAGTAGGTTTTGTCAAATCCAAGCATACAGAACGACCGGAAACCACAAACGAAGATGAACCCATGCGACGGGAGCTGAAACGAAGGCTTCACACGCCCTCGTGTGCGATATGGACAAAAATGCATTGAAATTCAGTACTTTTATAGCAAGCTAGCACATGTATAAACAACCGACTTTCGAGAAAGAAATCCATGTCGAATAATCACATATAAACGCAATGTTAAGAACTTCAAGTCCATAAAAATTTAAGAATATGTAGTCTTTACTCGTGAATGGTATACCTGGTTGACACCATCAATATTTGCTAATCTTGCCTTGGTAGATGGTCTAGTTAATGCAATTTTTTTAACTGTTAGATCACCACATATGGCATACCTGCAGATAAGAAGTATGGCAAGTTAAAAGAAAAGAGAGGTTTTCCATACATACAAATGCATAATAAATGGAGTAAAGTGCCAGTTTTCACAATAAGCAGATTAAACGCGTTTATAGAACCTACGGGGCAGTTCCCGCGCTTCGAGCAAGCTTCATTCTCTCGTCTAAAAGCATTTGAAAGAGTTTCGCCTCAGCCTGCGTAGAAATGATCGAATAAATACAAATGGACAAGTTCGTTTGATAACCATTTGGTTTTTAGTTATTGGTCACCACTTTCACTTATGAGATTCTTTGATTTGTAATCTATTTTTGACAAATGTTTTCGAACTCAAGCCAAGCTTAGAAAACTAAAAGTAGTTTGCCCCCGTGGTATTGTCAAACAAAGCAGACTCACTGACTTGGCTCCCCAGCGCTGACGGGGTCTTTTCTACAAAATTCTCAATGATGGACATGGGGGAAAAATAGAAGCAATAAATCTCACGCTAGCAAAGACAGTATGGAACGGACATCAGCCTAAAAAGGTGAAGTTCTTCCTTTGGAAATAGCGCATAAATCCATTAGCATAAGTGAAAATGTAACTACCCAGATCCACCGCTAGCAGATATTGTCCTCTTTGGGCTTTCCCTTTCAGGCTTCCCCTCAAGGCTTTAAAACGTGTCTGCTAGGGAAAGGTTTCCACACCCTTATAAATGGTGGTTTGTTCTCCTCTCCAACCAATGTGGGACATCACAATCCACCCCCTTCGGGGTCCAGCGTCCTCGCTGGCACTCTTTCCTTCCTCCAATCGATGTGGGACCACCCCCAAATCCACCCCCCTTTGGGGCCCAACGTCCTTACTGGCACATCGCCTCGTGTCTACCCCCCTTCGGGGAATAGCGAGAAGGTTGGCACATCGTCCGGTGTCTGGCACTGATAGAAAATCTCCAGAAAAGAATGTCTTACATCACTCTTTCTCCAAATTGGTGTCCATTATGCAAGAAATAAAACGAATCACAAAGCCACTTGTTTATGCAATGCACATACGCTCAAAATTTCTGGACAACGATTCTCAATAGATTCAGATGGCATCTCACATTTCCTAAGGAGGTAGAGGAATTTTTGGATATGGCCTTAACGTACCACCCTTTCAAGAACGCAAAAGCCCTATTATGGAAAAACATCATCACGACTTTCTTTTGGGATATGTGGAAAGAATGAAATCAGAGAACATTTGCAAAAAAGACACAGACCTACACAAAACTTTTCGACGATGTTGTTTACCAAGCTATCTCTTGATGTAAACTGTCTAATATTTTTACTTCCTATAGTTATACCTCCCTTGTTGCAAACTGGGAAGGTCTTTTGTAAATACCATGGACTATACATCCCTTTTGTAAATTTCAATCCGACAGGGAAAAAAAAAAGAAAACTAGTGGAATAAGAATTTAAATAAGAATTCAAATATTTCCTTAAGAAAGATGAAACTCGTGGTATAAGAATTACGAGGAACCGAACTTAGCATGCAAACCTCTGAAAGTCCACTCTTCAAAGTAGTCAAATTCTCCATTCTCCCAGCTTCAATAAATGTACTGTCATCTCCACTCTCACCAATCATTTCGCTCGTCACCGGCAAAACTAGAGGCAGTTGACAGTCATCTCTGGCAGAATTGAGAAACTTTTCCCCTTTTGCACTGACACTGTTGTTAAGAAGGAATGGTTATTATGATTCTCAGTTTCAAATTCAGATAATTCGGAGAAAATGGGATTAAGTAACTGTAACAGCCCAAGCCCACCGCTAGTAGATATTGTCTTCTTTGGGTTTTCCCTTCCGGGCTTCCCCTCAAGGTTTTAAAACGCGTTAGGGAGAGGTTTTCACACCATTATAAGGAATGCTTCGTTCCCCTCTCCAATCAACGTGGGATCTCACGATCCACCTCCCTTGGGGGTCTAGTGTCCTCGCTGGCACACCATCCAGTGACTGACTCTGATACCATCTGTAACGACCCAAGCCCACCGCTAGCAGATATTGTCCTCTTTGGACTTCCCCTCAAGGTTTTTAAAACGCGTCTACTAAGGAGAGGTTTCTACACCTTTAGAAGGAATCTTTCGTTCCCCTCTCCAACCAATGTGGGATCTCTGTATGACACTGAAGTTATGCAAGTTGCAGAAGTAAGAGATTGGGTGAAAGTAGCTGACCTTATGGTTCTGTAAACATCACGTATGTTCTCTGTCAAATAGCCTGCACGAAAATAGAATTTGTACAATATGTATTAAACACTACAATTCATAGAAGATGAACTAGTTCTTAATAATACAAAAAGAAGCAAAACAATCAATTCAAGCCCACATTTTTGGCACTCAGAAGAAATTCCTACATACTAGTGCCTGAAGAAAGGTGATCTATGATATCTTGTTCGACCAAGACCAAAAGAGACGGACCCAGGATTTGTTGCATGGGACGAGGACGACTCCATGATAATGTCATGGCTCAGGGATTCTATGGAGCCATCTATCAGAGCAATACATATATGTTTTTACAAAACGCTCAATATGGAATTTTATTCATCGCACTTACTCCAAGACTCGAGATGCAGCTCAAATCTACGAGATCGAGATCATGACTGGAGCCATGAAGCAAGGAGGGAAAGCCGTGAATAGAGAGATCGAGGAGGCCCATAGAAGCGTGGTTGGGGAAACAAGTCACCAATCATGGAGACTAGTGGATTCATCATAATAAATGCAATTTAAGTTCCTTTACATACCTTGAGAAATTAGCTGACTAGCTAATGCTTTCCACCAATTTGATGAGTATTCTCTTCCAAGTCCATGAAGTGGAAGCTTGTCAAACTGAGCATCAAGTATCTTTTTAGCCTGCAACAGCACAAAATAATGTTCTATTTAACAAAATGTAAAGATCAGAAAACAAATGTTCATTATGTTATGAGATCAAGAACATCTCAAGGAGGCAAAACATTAAACGATTCGGTTCAGAAAACTCGAGAATCGAAGAAAGTCCTGAAGTTTCATAGCTAAGAACTTACTCGAGACCCACGAAGAATATCCACAGGCATGTTCAGTCCCCATTTACCCCTGCATGATTGAATGGTCGCCAGCAGAAGAAATGCTTCCTTTGACATGTCACGCTCCTTTTTGGAGACTATGCAGTTATCACAATTTCCTGCCGGAGGCGTTGATAAGACAACAACTAAATAAAATTACAGATGAACAAGCGTTTCGAAAAGTGTTACGTTCATAAATATGTATTACGAAAGAAACAGCCATGCCTTCATTCAAACGTCGATTTCCAATCATAACAACAGCACCAAATAAAAAGGATGCAGATAATACCCTTAAACACGCTTGAGATGCCAAGAATCATATATCACCTCGTCCCAAGAGGGTGATAATCACTCCTTATAAGGATGTGAAAACCTCTCTCTAGAGGACGCGTTTTAAAACCTTGAGAAGAAGTCCTTGAAGGGAAAGCCCAAATAGGACAATATCTGCTAGCGGTGGACTTCGGCTGTTATGAAGGAAGCGGAACATCATGCATAGTTGTAAGCATACACTAACAACCACCATAGCCTCTATGTTAACGAGCATTGAACCACCATAGCCTCTAAAGTAAAGCCAAGTATATATAGGAATACATTGAAGCCCTAAACTAATAATGGTAAAATTACAAAGATAATCTATTCAAACTCTAGTTAAATCTATCGTGAAAATATCTCCTAATTGCTCTTGAATCTTCACGTATCTAATGGACACCAAGCCTTATTATATTTTATCACGAGCAAAATGACAATCAATTTCAATATGTTTAGTTAGCTCGTGAAATACTAGGTTGATTATTGAAACCTAATTCAATCCAGAGTTGATGTACCCACATTATTACATATATCGATTGTGTCATAGCTCTATATTCTGATCTAGCATTTGATCGCGAAACTACATTTTGTTTCTTACTTTTCCATAAAGTCGATCTGATCCCAACCGACGTCTGAAAAACGCTCAATCTTCATATGATCATGATCTTTATATAAGATCCCCACGTCCAAGTGTAGCCTTCAAATAACATAGAATTTGTTGTACTACAATGATCCAATGTAGGTAAAGATATAAAATACCTTGGAATACTACATGGCTTGGCTCCCCATTTTCTCGTCTTAGACGACAAATCAAGCACATATTTCCTTTGGTACATAAAGATGCCCTTCTTGCTTCTCATTACTTACCCAAGAAGTACTTTAATGTTCCTAAGTTTTAAGCATAAAAATGACTTTGAGGAAAGTTTTGAGACATAAAATGCTTGATATCAACATATAGAACAAGTAAAATAATGTCGCTATTAGTTCGTTGGTAAAATCCAATCACATTCTATACGATAGAGTCGAATATATATAGGCATACGTAGAAGATCTTAAGCCCTAAACTAATAATAGTTAAATTACACTAATAAGTTTTTAAATCCACATACATACTATACCATTATCCTCCAAAAATATGATTTCTTGCCCCCACCAAAATTTAGAAGATGTAACGGCTCAAGCCCACCGCTAGCAGATATTGTCCTCTTTAGGCTTCCCCTCAAGATTTTTAAAACGTATCTACTAGGGAGAGGTTTCCACACCCTTATAAAGGGTGTTTCGCTCTCCTCCCCAACCAATGTGGGATCTCACAATCGTCCTCGTTGGCACTCGTTCCTTTCTCCAATCGATGTGGGACCCCCACCAAATCCATCCTCATTTGGGCCCAGCGTCCTTGCTGGCACACCGCCACGTGTTTACCCTCTTCGAGGAACAGCCTCCTCTAAGGTACATCGTCTGATGTCTGGCTTTGATATCATTTGTATCGGCCCAAACCCACCGCTAGTAGATATTGTCCTCTTTGGGCTTTCCCTTTCGGGCTTCCCCTCAAGGTTTTTAAAACGTGTATGCTAGGGAGAGGTTTCCACACCCTTATAAAGGGTGTTTCGCTCTCCTCCCCAACCAATGTGGGATCTCACAATCGTCCTCGTTGGCACTCGTTCCTTTCTCCAGTCAATGTGGGACCCCCACCAAGTCCACCCTCATTCGGGGCCCAGCGTCCTTGCTGGCACACTGCCTCATGTTTACCCCCTTCAAGAAATAGCCTCCTTTATGGCACATCGTCTGATGTCTAGCTTTGATACCATTTGTATCGGCCCAAGCCCACCGCTAGCAAATATTGTCCTATTTGGGCTTTCCCTTTCAAGCTTCCCCTCGAGGTTTTTANTAGCTTTGATACCATTTGTATCGGCCCAAGCCCACCGCTAGCAAATATTGTCCTCTTTGGGCTTTCCCTTTCGGGCTTCCCCTCAAGGTTTTTAAAACGTGTATGCTAGGGAGAGGTTTCCACACCCTTATAAAGGGTGTTTCGTTGTGGGGTCTCACAATCCACCCCCTTTAGGGCTCAGCGTCCTCGTTGGCACTCGTTCCTTTCTCCAGTCAATGTGGGACCCCCACCAAGTCCACCCTCATTCGGGGCCCAGCGTCCTTGCTGGCACACTGCCTCATGTTTACCCCCTTCAAGAAATAGCCTCCTTTATGGCACATCGTCTGATGTCTGGCTTTGATACCATTTGTATCGGCCCAAGCCCACCGCTAGCAAATATTGTCCTATTTGGGCTTTCCCTTTCAAGCTTCCCCTCGAGGTTTTTAAAACGTGTATACTATGGAGAGGTTTCCACACCCTTATAAAGGGTGTTTCGTTTTTCTCCCCAACCAATGTGGGATCTCACAGAAGAGATACGATACTCCAGTAAAACATCCAAACTATTATAGAGAAATTTTTTCAATTTCTATAAATCACTTTAGAGCTTCACCCTTGTCCATTGGTACCAAAAATGCTAAGAATAATCCTATGCTAAACGTTCTACTCCTCTAGGGAGATCCTCCAAAACCATTTGAACAACCCAGAAAAATTACATGGCAATATGATCTCTACAAAATGAAATTGAGAATTGATTACCAGAAGAAGGTCATGATAATTCACAAAATTTAACAGATAAAACCAAGTAAAAGACAAACCACATTTATCAGACTGATATTTTTCCCCAAAATAATTGAGCAAGAAGCTTCTTCTGCAAGTTGCTAGCGAACAATACTGTTGTGCAGCCGTCAACGACTCCATAATAGCTCTTCTTTGGTTTTCCTAACGAAAGGAAGCAAAAACAGAAGTATCCAGTTTAAATTTCAAACTATATACACATACACCAGAGGCAAAGTGAAGTGTCCATCAAATAAAATGGTAAGTAATGTAAGAGGAAAAGCACAATTCATACAGTTTGTGATTCCCCACAGTAGAAGTCTGCTTTAGTAAAATCGCTTCTCGTGTAATAAAGCCAGCAAACAGAAGCCATACCGTCTCTACCACATCGCCCACTTTCCTGGTAATAAGATTCTAGACTCTTTGGGCAGCCGTAGTGTATCACTTGTCTTATGTTCGGTTTGTCGATGCCCATACCAAAAGCAATTGTTGCAACCATGACTTGCAGTTCATCCCTTATGAATAGTCTGATTAAAGAATAAAATCAGAGAAACACATACATAACAGGCCACAACAGCTCATAAATGACAAGAAAAGGAAAAAATGGTTGCCAGCACTATTGATTAGAGAAGGCACATCTCCATAAGAGTCTCAAAATAGTGGTATAACCTGTGGGATTCGGCACGTGCTTTTTTGTCCATTTGACCGTGATAGATACCAGCACTAATCCCTGCTTCTTCAAGTGCCTTGAATATCTACGAAAATGTCGATTGAAGTTCACAAACAGCTAATCTATAAGTTCGACGACATAAACCTGAACGTGCATCTTTAACAAAAATCTAACAAAGTATTAACAATAATGAAACAATCCTATTGCTTGATTCTCTGGAATCACAATGCTAGGTGAGTATGCAAAAAATTTATCTGTCCATGTTTGTAAGAGGCAAAAGAAAATACCTGCTCAACATCTTTAATTGTCGTGCAGTAAATGATAGTTGAACCACCAGAGGCCAGATATTTAGATATATCGAGCACGAGCTCGTTCAAGAATAATGGACCACGATTAAAAGACTTTACTCCATAAAAAAGGTTAGTCCGATCAAATGAACCAATGGTAACTTGTGGATCTTTCATCTTCAAAGAACTAATGATGTCACTCCGAACCCTGGAACAGTATGAAAAAATCATTTCCCCAAGAAAGCTTATTGAAATAGTTTTAAGGATGAAAGCATAAACATAAAAGTTAAAAAAGAATAACGATGCAAGATATCACGTTCTACCGACTTTTCAGTTGCAGTGGCAGTCAAGGCAACAAATGGAAGGCCTGGTAGAACGTCTCGTAGTTTGTCCAATCGTTTGTATTCTACCCTGTGAACCAGTACCGACCCGATAATTCACAGAACAGTTTAAGAGAAGTACTAAAAAGGAGAGAGGAAAACTCCACGGACAACATGAAGAAACACTAAACAACAATATGTTTTTTCATCTCAATGCTAACAACTTGGCTAAATAAGGCACTACAATCCGTTTCCTAGAGACTTTCGACGTTAGAAAACTAAACATCTAAATCAATAGGCCAAGTATGTCAGGATAAGGTCCATTAGAGTCGAGTTGAACCTGAAATCATGCCCCCACTCTGAAATGCAGTGTGCTTCATCAACGGCAAACAAACAAATTCCTGCCTTCTGTAATTTTGACCAAAAGCTGCAAAAATGAAGTTCAAAGTAAATCAGGAGTGTTAATCATGATAGAAGAGTAGAATGTCATGAATCACAACTCACCATTTGAACCATCTTTGACACCGAGTAAAATGTAATTCCATCAGAATTACATCACACGTGTTCAACATTGTACAATTCATCCCACACATCCAACACATCCAATGTAATAACCCAAGCTCACCGCTAGTAGATATTATCCTCTTCGGGCTTACCCTCAAGGTTTTTAAAACGCGTTTTCTAGGGAGAGGTTTCCACACCCTTATAAAGGGTGTTTCGTTCTCCTCCCCAACCGATGAGGGATCTCACAATCCACCCCTTTCAAGACCCAGCGTCCTTGCTGGCACTCGTTCCCTTCTCCAATCGATGTTGGACTCCCCAATCCACCCCCCCCCCCC